>NW_021940864.1:24019573-24310993 GCF_001715985.3 Manacus vitellinus | reverse complement strand
TCTTACAGAGACAGCCTACGTAATGCGTGCGCTAAAAATAGCCAATTAGTATTTGGCCTCCAGCGTTAACAACGTTAGCTGTGTTGATGTAATTCCATTCTGTTTCCATGCGAAATTACCGCTTAATGTGATTTTACTGGATTATACAATACATTTCGTTATGCTGCGGTACTCTGCATAATGCCAGTAAGCATTAACAATAGCTTAATTAATACCAATATCTTAATCACAATAACTTTGGTAGAAGAGGAAAGAAATGGCAAAAAGATCAAAGGTGCTACCACTGAGCTGAGAGTAGCTGGATACATAAGCAGAGAAATGTAGCAGCCCCTAAGGAGATCTTCAGGGCCTGGTGTGACCTCAGGGTTGGAACAGATAAAGGTGAGCTACATCTATTGGACTTCCTTGATCATGATGTCTCTCCAAAACTGTCCTCAGACAGCTGATGTCTGATAAACAGATACAGGCTAGACATGGATGGCTCTGGAAAACTCCAGATGAAATTCAGAGGCATGGAACAGTACTATTGTAAAGTCCTATGGACAAGAAAATACTCAGAAAAGCATTGGATGCCTAAGGCTCCAGTACCTGACAGACATGGTGGCTTTATCCCAAGCAACAGGGCCAGGAAAGTGCCAAAATATTCCAGTGTAAAAAGCTCAGTGAGAAATATAACCTACTTTAAAAATCAACACTAGTGTCCCCAACTGGTTCTCAGGGGAGGGACTGATCCTAAGAAAGAAATGAATAGTAGCTGAACCGCACCGGCGTTTGTTCAGGTACCAGTCACTATAGAGCAGGTGGTGCTGATTAAACCCACTTCCAAATGAAGAGTCATGAGTAAGAAATCAAGCAGGCAAATGACTGCTACAGATTTGTGAAAACTTGAGAAGTGTAGGTGTACACAACACGCATCTCCAGTGCAGGCTGAACGAAAAATGGACCTTCACAGTGCTAAAAGACATATGCAAGCTAAGTATTCCCTTTACCTGATAGGATTTTGTGAAAAGACACAGCAAGTGGTCAGACAGTTGAACAAAAACAATCTCTGGAAATGACAGAACGTCTGAAAAACTGATCATAGCAGTGGATGACAATCTGGCCCACTTGCAGCTAAGAATATAAGAAAGAAGGAAGAGCTGATTTTAGTGGCAAGGTCTTTGAATAGCTTCTCAAAAAACTGCACAAGTTTCAGAACTAAATTCTTTAACCAAAACACTAACCATGTTGGAAAAAGGAGAAAATTGATTTAAGGGATGGACTGTTTCCTTAAAAGACAGAGGGACATTGCAGCTGAGGCTTTACCCTAAACTAATTATAGCCAAATACAGTGAGATCAACAGAGAAAGTCTTTCACTCATTTTACCAAGCTTAAAAACAGTCCATTTCACAAAGTATCACAAGATAGTCTATTCCTTGTCCTGAGTGGTACAAGGCTCCTACCTATGAAAAAGTGAAGTCAAGAATCTTACAATAATCTCTGTAAATCCATGTTTTTAAAACAAAAGAGGTTGTTGAGAAAGAATACATTATCTCACTCTGGAGACTGAATGGACAGAACTACCAGTCCAATGGCCAAAAGCTTCCAAGTAAATACACATATAAATCAGAATGACAACCTGCTGCTATACAGTTAATTTAGGAACACAAAACTGGCACCTGGAGAGCAACATTGCTTCTAACCACAGGTCTGCAAATGATATATACTTACACAAACTACTGTGGTGGGATGACTGGTCAGAAGACAAACACCCATGCAACTGCTCACTCACTTCCCCCACTCTGGCACACAGAAGAGAAAAGGAAGAACAAAGCCAGGAAACTTGTGGATCAAATAAAGACAGCTTAACGAGTGAAGGAAAGAGGGGACACATCATCCCTAAACCAGCAAGTGACTCAAAGGAAATCACTCACTACCTCCCACAAGCAGACCAAGGCCGAGACACTCTTCAAGCAATGACCACCATGGCAGACACTCACATACTCCATCTTCTACCTCCGGTTTTTACTGCTGAGTAAGCAGTCCCAGCTGTATGTCCTCCCAATTTCTTTCCCACCTACTTTCCTACTCAATTTGAGGGACAAGAGAAAAAGAAAGGCCTTTGTGCCATGCAAGCACTATTCAGCAATAGCCAATTACTGTGCATTATCAACACTGGTTTAGCCATGTATCCAAAACACAGTACCATACAATACTGTGAAGAAAATTAACTGCCTCCCAGTTGGACACAGTACAAGTATTTTGCAACAAAGTTGACTGTCATTACAGAAGACAGGAAAAAGGGATAGTATGGACAGCTCCATGTACTTGCAAGGTCTTAACATGAGAGAGAATAATATTGCAGTCTGCCTGAAGCCACCATAGATGGAGTTGATGTTAACTCAAAAGACACTATGGTGAAATAAATTATGAAATCATATATAACTTGACATACGAACATTCTCAGCCTTGCTCTTTGTAGCCAAAGCATTCCTTGCTTCTCAAATGAGAAGTTTCTAGTTGTTGCCTGGAGTGAGATGACATCAATAGCTATAGTTAGGAAAGAAAAGTGAGTAACAGCTGATCAATAAGGCAGCAAAGAACTCAGAACCAAAATCAAGGCTGCTTGACTTGTCTGAACACATCTCACAGGTGAAAGGTGATCACTGCTTGCAAGGTTGTGTTTTTCAGGCTTGCAGGAAGCAACTGGACAGTGGAATAGTGGTTGAGTTGCAAAGTTAAAAACACTGTACAGCAAAGCATGAGACAGAATAAGAATATACTGTGCCTGGTGCATACAGTCATTATACTGCACTGGCAGAGGAAGAAAGGAATAATACGCATTTATAATAATTTAGATTAATAGTCACTTTTTTGCAGTGTAGCTGAAAGCTACTGTTCAGAAATTTAATGTCAGGTAATGAGTAAATTAATTAATTAATTTATTACTGGTCAAGCTGAACTGAAAGCACAACTTAAGTTCATTAATAGCTTAATCATCTAATGATTTTAAGGCATCCAGAGGTAATTAAGGCCTAGGTATCCTTCCTGGTCAAATTCTTTGCTGCCATAGCACATATACAGTCACAGTACTTTCATCTGTGTTTCACTTGTTGCTGTGTTCCAATTGTTTACACAACTGAAAAATACGGCCTTGATGAGATTGAGAGTGACCCATCAGGAAAACAAAAATCACTTTCGAAAAACTAAGGACTGAGGAATATATAGAGAGAATACCACACATGGCAGAATTATGCCTTAATCTCTCCCCTTCTTCCTTTGGGAAATGTCTCTTCGGGTGACAAAACCAATACACATTCCCATTAAAAAAGCCTTGATGCTATTTGCTTACCA
Organism: Manacus vitellinus; assembly: GCF_001715985.3. Taxonomy (NCBI): domain Eukaryota; kingdom Metazoa; phylum Chordata; class Aves; order Passeriformes; family Pipridae; genus Manacus; species Manacus vitellinus. The sequence continues at coordinate 24,307,659 of NW_021940864.1, read as the reverse complement.
GCAAAACATTAATAACAAGCTTTCCCAGGTGATGCACAAAACTCTGCAGAGCAATGGCCATTCATAGCACTACCACTTTCCACTACTGACTTACATACCCGGTGCATTCCTGAAGAGGCTGTTAAGAATTACTGTATTTCAAAATGCAGGAAAAGGAAAATCAAATCTAAATACAAAGAAGAATGACTTGCAAAATATTACATAGCAAATATGCATCAGCCATGTTGAATGCCTATTTTTGCCAGATCAAAAGTTTTTGACTGAAGCTAGGAAAAGCAAACAATTTTCACCTGCATATAAAAGAGATCACAAAGAATCAGTAAATCAGCAAATTAATCAGGAATGAAAAACAGATAGAGGTACTGGAAGATTCTGCACTGACAACATGAAAAAATATGAGTACTAAATATAACAACATACTAACAGCAAAACTAGTATCCAGCTGTGCTCTCCACGTTACATTTGTTGAGTATTGTGATCTTTTCAGCCTCCTCTGGATAAGATTCAGTAGAAAGAGACTCAAATAACTCACAGAAGGAGTTCAAGAACCCACAAGTCGCACATCTGAGTAGTAAGAATATGGCTGGAAACACATCTACATTGCAGCTGGTTGCCACACACAGTGCTTTGCAGCACAGAGAAGCCTGTCTCAAAAAGTATTTTCTGTGTCCTCAGACACACATCTCTCCTTGAATAAAGAACCTAAAAGATCCAATGCTCAGATTTAATTGTTAAATCAATTAAAATCCTTTGTATGTGATACAAAACATTTCCTACCCTAAGTCTTTTGGAGGGGGGGGAGAGAGAGAGGGAAATGTAACTATTTCCATTATTTACAAGAATTACACATAATATTTCTGTAGCCAACAAAATAAAGCTTCCTGTATATATAAATTTCCTTAAGATAGTTTCAGTCTTTCAATCTGCTATAAATAATTTGACCACTAATTGGAGACAAAGCTACAGTGTGTCCACATAGTTTACAAGAACTATTAAAAACCATGAATCAGCCTAGTCTGAGTTGCAAATTCCTTTCCACAGGTCTAAATATTTTTTCTTTGTTTAGTCTTTACAACTAAATAGATTACATTTGGATTATATTCTGATCTCTTAATATCTGAAGGGAGTTGTTGACACCACTTTTACATTCTCTATTTCTCTCAAAACAAGGTAGTTCATTACTTCATGAAATCCAGTCTCTCAGAAAACACAGCTATACTTGGATATACTCCCCTTGGAAATCTCTTCTGACCACTTTTCAGTAGGCTGTTTTCAAAACTTCACTGAGCTTTCTGAACATTGGAGAACTTCCAGCTAATTCAGTACGGAATTGTATGGAAAAAAAACCAAAACCAGACCCTCCACAACCCAAGGACCAGAGCTTCAATCCCATCAAGTGAAATTGTAAGGTATATTATGCAAATGTAAACCCTACTTTGTTTTCCTGAAGAGTTTATTTTTTGGCTATATGATAGGTATATCTTAATTTGTATTTTAGGTTGCTTCAAGACCGTACTTTTCTAAATACACAAGTCTTCTGACTTCCGTGTCTTGCACGGGAACCCAAGAAGCAGGGACGAACCTTTTCAAGACAGATAAATATTTACTAATATTTTTAAAAAAAAGTGTCATCAAGTTACAAAACATCTCTTATCTCTTCTGATGCTTGGAATCCCAAGATGATACAGGATTGGATGGACAGGGTATGGTGCAATGCACTCGTCTTTGCTGTGGAGAGGTTCACCAACTCTACATTTACTTGCACAAGGTTGTGCTTACAGTACAGATTCATGTATCACTGAAAGCAATCAAGTCTGGAATGTGGACTTCAAAGAGCACTTTGGTGGGAGACCCTATTATTCTTTTCTCAATAAACCAACAGTTCCTGGGAACAGATACATATAATGTTTTCACATGGATTAAATACACAACTCAAGTAGCTAGCAATCATCTCTATTCTTGCCAAGGAGGAATAAATCTATATTTGCTATCACACAGATTACTAACTCCTTCTACATTAGTGTTCTGGGCCAGTCACCGTAATCCTTACTTCAGTTTGTTTCACAGAGCGGAACCTGGATTAAACCCACAAGTGCATTTCAGGAGTGCAACTAATACTCAAAAACTTCTATTAGGCATTCAGTCAGTGGAACTGGTAAAGAGCAAGTCCTGTTAAAACTTCCCAAATATGTATAGCACAGACACTCAGCCTTAGCACCAGCTATGTTTGCTTTAAAGATCTGCTTATATTGCTCTGTGCTATTTGTTATTGTAGACATATCTGTGCACGTGCCAGGGCCAGATGGAAACTGAGGGCAGTACGCCTCATCTTACAGACACTTGCAATAAAGAAAGACAAGCCCAAAAGTGAAATACAGTGGCTAGGACATTAATCTAGGAGTTAGAGAACTAATTTAAATCCAAACCCAACAAACTGAGCAAGACAGATTGCCATTCTCTGCCTTTATTTCACCTCCTTGGCCTTCATGACAAGACCTGCCTCTCAATGCATTTGCACAGTATACTGCACAAAAGGCCCTAATCTCAGTACAGAACACTAATCCACATTATTATACAGTATGCTGCTAAAAACATAAGGGTGATCTCCAACTTTCTCTATATGTTTTCACACAAATAATTTAATTTCTGTGGAATTAGGATAAATCAATATTGTGTTTATAAGTTAAGACTGTGTCACACAGTGAACCTGAACCTTGGCCAACTTTGTCCCTATGATCTGTGAAGCCACTCCAAATCCCTGAATGCATTTGAAAGGTAATCCCATAGCAAGTCCCTCCATCTTCATTGCTACCACAACTGCAAAATTGATGATAGATGCCTACATGTCTTCAGATTTTGAGTGCATTCAACACATGTTGATTATGCAGCTTGAACCAAAGCAGCTTTTGCAGACGGAAAAAAACCACAAAACAGACTTAGCAGAATAAGCAGATGCTCCAATGTTATACTTCACATTTTCTAACCATTGAATACATACTAAGTATTATATAAAGTTGCTATTACAGTCTTCTGAGCCAAGTGGCTTCTCTTATTGTGGAGATAAAGTGAGTAATCTGAAACTTCAGATTCTCTTTCTATCCAAAATAAAGCATGGTTTTCATACTTTTCTACATATATTTGTAACATTATCCTTTGGACATCCACCACAACATGAACAAATCTGTAGCAATGTAAAAGACTGTTAAACTCTGTCTTATGCACAAATATATTTAACATGCATTTAAAAAAAAAAACCAACCTATATAATTGCGTCCTTAAAAAAGGGGGAAAGAACAAGGAAACCTGTAACCTGAAATAGTCTGATGGCATTACTCAATGAGACAAGAATGGTTGGTTTTGTTTTAAATGGCATAAGTGCCTGCATGGAGGTGTAAAACTATTTACTACTCTTCAATGAAAAGAAATCAAATCCAAAAATGAAACAGCAACAGAAGTGGAAACCCAACTCTTCTGTAATAGAAGTTTGACAAGAATGAACATAAAACAGGTGTTGTCAGTTATACTTTGTAAGCAAAGCATACTTGTTGCAGTCTTTCACCAATCATTCTATGAATTACCATATTCATACATTTTTACTGAGTCTCTACCTTATCTTACTTAGGCAAATACTACAATTGCTGATTGATAACAATATATTTTACCAAAGAAGTTGCCTTTCCGGTATCTATCTTACTGAAGAATGTTGACCCAATGACTCCGATTTTCTGAAAAACTGAAACAATAGAACTATCTGTCTGAAGAATAGGAGTGCAGCCATCACAAAGGTTCTTTGAATATTGCCTGATTTATATTGTCCCTTACCTACTGCACAATAACTCCCTATTCTCTGGCACTGCCTATTCTCTATAGGCACTCAAAACATTGGGACCTCAGAAGGCAAGCAGTGCAGAACATAAACAGGTCATAAATCACTTGACTAGTTCAGGGTAGGTGTTAGAAAGAGGTGGTAGGATGGCAGGACAGTTAATCTTGCTACCTTTATTTTATTTTTAAAATCACGAACTAGTACTTGCTTGCTTTAGCATGCAGACTCACAGAAGTGTAAAAAGTACTTAGAACTATATGCCCTACTTGCACTATTTTTTAATTTATTTTTTTTTATGGAAACAAAGATAACATTCATTTTATGAAAAAAGGTCACGTAGTTATGTGAGGTCTCTGGTTTACAGCCTTATGTAAAACAAGGCTTTCTGTTATTATAGAGTGTTTCCTTTTAACAGAGGAAGTGCTATACTGTAAGTATAGCACTACTCATTCATGTTTAAATAGAAAGAAAAACCAACCAAACAACAACACACAAAAAAAAAAATTAATAAATGCAAAAACCACATCATTCCCAAAGCCCCCCCCCAAGTAGTTGTAATACAACACATTTGTAAAGAAAAGGACTTTCTTTCAAACTATGCCAAACTAAAGAGCAATTCAGTATCTATGCTGAATATTTTCTTAAAAATGAAGCACAGCCTAAAGCCCTCAATATAAGGGCTTGACAGTAATCAGCACTACACAAGCCATCAACATTTCTTCCCACAGAGCTTAAAACTGAGAATTTTAAGGCCTTGATCACAAGTGCATTGGAATTAACAGAGTTTTCCATGGTTTTGGACTATGTCCCAGAGAAATTAGCAAGCACAAGCAGACTGGAACATAAGGTAAGGTAACAGAAAAACACATTAACAGTAAGAGTGAGCTTACTTTATGTTCTGAGAAACAATTTGCACACCTGCTTTATTTCAAAATCCTAATACAATTATACTGCAGGTTACATTTGTGTACAAGAGGCAGCAATTTTTTAAAACTGAAATAATAACTTTAGCTTATTTAAAGACAAAACACTAAAACCAAGCATAATAAATAATAATAAATGTATTAACAACACACAGGGACTTGGTAATTTCGTAAGTGAAGAACATAATTGCGTCTTTTTTATATGAACTATAATAAATAGGCTAGATACATCAGTCATAACTCTAAATATTTTCTTAACAGAAACCACTATTTTAAACCTTCAACCTGATGATTAAAATGTAATGTCATCCACCATTCAGTATGACACTTAGTTATAGCTAATGCAGTCCAGAGGCAGAAGCACGGACTATGTGACTCCTAATCTTCTGTTCAGTCTTGGTTTCTTGTGATTTACTTAGAAGAGGGACATATTTCATGGGCATGCTTCCAGCGATCCAATTATGAAATGTATACTATTGTAAGAGTTGACAGAATGTAGACACATTATCTTCTTACCCCATTTTTCTTCTTTTCTATTTCCCAGCAAAGTAACCTTTATATTCTCAGAAAATACATCTATTACATGTATTTTTGTTAAGTGATCTTTTATCAGTACAACAGCTAATGGTTAACAGGTCTCTGTGCCACATTGTTTACATGTGTATGTTTCAATTTAATGAAAAAAATTTATTTTATAATGTTACAGAGAAATGTTACCAAGTATGTTAGTAACTATCTCTCAAAGGCCGCCTGTTGGTTTAAATAACTTTGAGTTACTAAAGTTATTGAGAAAAATTAAATGAGCTGGTAATTTATTTTCATTTTATAGATTTGTTTGAGAATAAACAGGTTTACTATTTGATCTTTCACGGTCTCCTGTAAGATCCTCATAGGAAACCTGATGAAATATGGGCAGAGAGTGAGGTGGACTGAAAACTGGCTGAAGTGCCAGGTCCAGAGGGTGGTGATCTGGATGATGGGACAGCACATACCCTCAGCAAGTCTGCAGATGATAAAGAACTGGGAGGAATGGTTGCTATCCCTGAGGGTTGTGCTGCCATCCAGAGGGACCTTGACAGCCTCAAGAAATGGGTCGACAGGAATCTCATTAAGTTCAACAAAAGGAAATGCAAATTCCTGCACCTGGAGAGGAACAACCCCACTGGTATATGTGTCAGCACATGCTGGGGGCAGTAAGCTGGAAAGCAGCTTTGCAGAAGAGGCCCTGGGGATCTTGGTAGACACCAAGTGGAATATAAGCCAGCTTTATGCCCAAGTGGCAAACAAGACCAACAGTATCCTGGTCTCCACTAGAAGAAGCACTGTCAGCCAAGAGAGGTGATCCTGTCCCTCTCCTCAGCCCTGGTGAGGCCACAGCTCAGTGCAGTACTGTGTCCAGTTCTGGGCTCCCTAGCAGAACAGAAATATGGAGCCATGGAGAGACTTTAACAAAGGGTCGTGAAGACAGTTAAGGGAGTCCATCACTATGTGCAAATATCTGAAGAGGAGATGTATAGACACTGGAGACAGACTCTTATCAGTGGTGTTCTCTGACAAGACAAGAGTCAATGGGTACAAACTGAAATGCAAGATATTCTGTCTGATCATCGGGAAATGCTTTTTTAATGTGCCCAAGTGAGTTGAATCAGAGTGCCCAGAGAGGTCCAGAGGAGTTCCCATCCTTGGAGGTAATCCAAAGCTGTCTGGACATGGTCCTGAACAGCCTGCTCTCAGTGTTCCTGCTTGAGCTTGAGCGTAGGAGTTGGAAAAGATGACCTCCAGAGGTCCTTTCCAATGTCAACCATTCTGTGAATGCAAAGCAGTGAGTTTAGCTGCAGGAGCTTTTTCCCCAAAACTGCCTTGAGTTTCTTTCCTCCATGATCTGAGTTTTCTAGTTTTTCCTTATGATTGTCTTCTTCAGGCATTTCCGTGAAAGATAGCTAAAAAAAAATTAGTATGTTTTACACTGTATATTCTGGGAGGAAATATGCATGTACATAGCTTGACTATGTTCAGTATTTTCCTAATCTGATGTTAAAACAGAGAACAGTTCAGAGGTTAGTGGGTTTTGTTTGGTTTTGTTTTTTGTTTTTTTTTCTCAAGCATAATGAAGAAAAAGAATTAAAATGTTTCTGAATTTTTCTGTTCATGGAGAAGTCTACTTGTTTCAAAAATGGGCTGGCTTAATTTACAGTATTGTGGTGGAACATTTTGTCTAGCTTGTGTGCTGCCCTTTTGAACTTTTGCCAAGTTCCTCTAGTTTCTCCACTAAATTATCAATAAAAGTGCCTCTTGGGAACAAGTCTGTGGCTTATTCTCTTGATGCTATCTCGAGGTATTAAAGAACCCTATATATATATTTTAAACTCCTGGCTGAGCCTGTGAGCTTGCAGCTTAGGGGCTGGAATGTTATACTGCTCCTTTCTCTTCATCAAATTTGGCTCTACCTGCAGCAACATGATTGCTAGATTAGTTTCAATACCAACCTGCAGATGAGACACGCACAGAATTGTATCTAAAATTTCCAGTGTACCATTTACTCTGGTGAGCTGAAATGAAAAATTTTATGTTATCATTTATCTAAAGTATTCATATGGCTCACAACTTGTCCATATGTATATTTTGTCCTCTTCACTGGATATATCCCCAGAACCTTTATAAAACGCTGAGTAACATTATCAGTTCATTATACATGCAGAGAAACAATTGCAGTGAGAGTATGGTACCTTCTTCAAGATCACAAGAAAAATATAAAATACGTTTCCACTCTATCTTTAAAAGGAGTAGTCCTGAGATACTGTCTTGAGATCTTATTCCCTATCTATGACCAAAACATTTCTTAAGTTAGGCCAACTTTAGGACGCGCAATCTAGAAACTGAATATAAACTCATAATAAAGTGAAAATTTAATAATATCTTCTCTGCTCAGTTCCACCACTCTTTTAAAGACTAGCCAATTTTCTGGAGCCAGGCAAACTTCAAGGAAGTTAAGCAAAGCTAACTTTGCAACAGAAAAAACTTTTGGCAGATGAGGAAATGTGATCAACATTTTGAGTCTCATAGTAGTACTTCTACTGTTACATACTCTTTTCTCTAATAGAAAAAGAATTAGTTGCAAATACGGTCTCAAATCTCTTAAGCAGAGTAACAGTCACTGTAGCTGCACACAGCTTGCCTTGGGAGTAATTCTGGGAATGTAATAGCCAGATGATCTTAAGAGCAGGTGCAGGGAGGAATTACATTTACTTCTTTCTTAGAGTCAGAAATGGCAAACATTTCCCACAGTCAAAGTGAGACCAGGCTCAGGAATCAGCCACTGAGAGGCCAAGCTTTTCATACTTGAAGAGAGAAGGCAGCAAGTGAGGAAGATGATGAGGACATCACTTGGACTTACCAAGAGCAAATTGTATTCGACTAACCTGAATGCCTTCTGTGTGATATGACTGTGAACTCTGTGGACTAGAGGAAAGCAATCCCACTGCATAGCTTGACATTACCAAGGCTTCTGACAGTCTTCCATATAACCCTTACAGAGAAATCGGCAAGGTGTGCACTGGATAACTATGTGAGTTGGGTTAGAAATTGTACAACCCATGGAGCTAAAGGGGTTGCAGTCAGCATACAGAGGTCAGCTGGTGGCCAGATATTACCTGAGTATCTCAGGAATTGCTACCAGGACCAGTATTGAGCAACACAAGGCCACAATTCCGAGAGATGTCAGCAGTCTCAAGAAACGGTCTGACAGAAGCCCGGTGAATGTCAATGGTAAATGTGAAGTCCCACACTGGAGAGAGGACCAACATAAATACTAAAGAATCAATGTCCACAGTAAAGTGAATGGATGAATTAGCTGGCAAAGGGTAACACAGACAGTCATGCAAAAGATTATGTTACCTTGTGTACAAATCCAGAGCAACAAAAATCTCACAACTTTTCAGAAATTAAAATGAAAGAAAATAAACTAGTTCTATGTTTAAGATCCCAAAAGACATGACAAAATGAAAAGGCAAGTGTAAAATCAACACCTCCACTCCCTTAAACCTGAATACATAGGAGAAAAAGCAGCTTCCTAAGTGTTAAAGAATTTTCTGCAGACAGTTTGAGCTTTAAGTAACACCTTTTCCTCACTTTGAAATATCCACTAGAATGCATACATGGTCAGGAATTCAGGATTAAGAAACTGAAAGAAGCACTATTATTTCAAATGTTCACCCATCCAATGCTTTTTATCTGCAACCAAAAATTAATTTTCTCAATGATGTAAACCTAATGAAAGTCATTTAAGAATTGAAACCATTGCTATTGCCATACCTGACATTAATACTGTACTTGGAGGCAACTCCAGATAATAAAACACTTGTCCCCATTGGGCCTGATTTTCTTATCCATCCTCTTTATATCATCCTATCCCACAACATAAAGAAAAGAATCCTGATTATCTGAAATATCCATATCAATCCATGTTTCCCATATCAAGTGAAAGTGTTCACGAAACACAATGGAAAGGAAGGAATTTCAGCTCTCAGGAAGACAACGTTGTCACTCAAATTACAAATGGACACTAGTCATAGCATGCAATGGGTTATTCACACAGAAAAATTATGACTGAGGTGACAGCATTGTTCTCCCTACATGCTTCAAGTAGTATAACAACGTTACAGATTATATGGTAGCATTAACAAAGAAAAACTATTATTTCTGTAATCTTGGTTTATAATAGACAGGAAGGTATTCTACTTTCAATGCAGTTTTTTTTTGAAAAGTGGTATGAAAACTGCTTGAATTCTTTCAGAAATAAATGGCAACTTACCTGACATAAAGACTGCAAAAAGAAACTAAAAACCCTGTATCTAAGAATAAGTATATTTAAACAAATCAGATAAGACCATTACAATTTACCTCGGTTTTCAGGAGCTATCCACACATACAGACTTTGGAATGGGCTTTTTTGGGATTGAAAAAAAGCTCACCTCAGAAATATTTGTGCAAAAGTACATTTGCAAAGACTTATGCCAAAAGTGTTTGTGTAGCCATTCAGATAATACTTACGTGCCTTCTCTGCAGATAGCAAACATTAAAAATAGAGAGTAAGACGAAGGCAGCATTATTAGTGTTCAGTTATACACACTGAATTGCAAATAAATAAAGAATTTAAACCAGTACAAACTTGCAAAGAACTTGTCATCTGCATTAGGACTGAAAAATTAACTCACAATTAGAATATCCTCAGCTTTTAGAAAACAAGAATGACACCTATTCAGTCTAAATACTTCATATTCCCCTCTTTGGTGGTTTCTGTAGCTTCCACATTTGTCACTTGAAGGTATGTAACACAAGGTAGTTAAACGAGCCAATGACTCCCCATGTCTTGGGAAGACACTAGAGTCCATTATACCAATATAAATTAAAAAAGAAAATCAATCTCTGCATCAACATCCATGTATGTTTTCAGAGCCCACTATTCCAAGGAGTCAACCACAAAAGTTACTTTTACTGTTCTTGTCTTGTTACAACATTTGGCCAGTTTTTATGTGGAGATTCATGATGGAGTTTCTTCTCAGCCAGAGCCTTCAGGTGAGAACAGTGAGTCCCCCAAAGTGAGCATAGCAAAAAAACAGACAAAACCAAACAGCAACAAGAAAAATAACCAAACAAAACCCACCACCTTTCTATTTCTAATTGCTTGCACAAAAGTACTAAGCTAATACAGAACCCAGAACTCAAACCCACTGCATGGAAAAATCAAAAAAAAAAAAATAGATTTTGTACCTATCATCTCACAGTGCAGGTCTTCTCCTCTGATTTGGTTATCCAACCCAAAAGCTTTCACAGGCTGAGATGAACCATCATGTTTTTATCTCCAGAATCCTAAAGAGCTTCTATCTTTTTATCTACTACTACAAGCAAGTTTTCTCCTCATTTCAGGAATCTTCCAGACTACAGTTTCCTTTAGTTTCCTTCAAGCTTCCCAGTTCCTCTCCTCTGCTTGCCCCACCTCCAACCCTAAAAGTTTCTTCAGGCCTCAAGGCTCAGCTGCTTTCAAAAATTACTCATCTCTCCCTTCCTGTAAAGCACAGCAGCACCCAAGACAATATAAGAGAACCTTCTTTCTGCTGCCAAGCCTTCCTTTTTTTTCTTTTTTTTTTAACAAAAAGAAAGAAAACAACACAATGCATAGTAAACATGCAATAAATACAATTAAACAAAGCTCTCAGTTACAGTATCATGCTCAATAGTTAGAAGTATACACATATGTATTACATATTAATTACATAACATGTAATTAAAGTTAATTAAGAAGAGCTAGAACAAGCTACTGTAAAAGCAATATAACTCACAGAAGAGAGGCCAGTACCAGCGGTTCTGTTGTCTTCAGATTACATCATCATGATGTCTCTAATTAGACTTGCAACTATTATCTACAATGGTATTTTGGGAAGGTATTTCCTTCATGATGGTAATAATCAAACACCCATCAGTAATTGGTTCCTCATCAAGCTACTCTACTAGAGTCAGAAATTCCATGCTAAGAGCCTGAACAAAGTAGCCAGATATGCTATCAAAAATTAATAATGTCCAGAAATAAACTGAAAACATCTGATGCCAAACAGAATCACAATGTGAATAAACAAAGCAACAAGCATTCACGAAGGTTCTTATAAACTATTTTTCATCTTCCAAATACTGGAGAAACATGCATTTAAAAAAACCCAAAACACAAGCAGCTGTTAGGGAGATACTTTTATCAAAAGAGAAATCATAGAAAGCAACAGCTCAAAAACAATAACCGCATTAGTTGGAACAGGAAAGGATCTTACAGCCTTTCAAAAATACCACACTCCTCACCTCCCTTATTTAAGCAATGTATTAAAAAAACCCAAAACAACACAAACACAACATACGCATACAGTGGAAACCTGGGAGCTAAAACACATAAACATTTCAAATGTTTCATGTGTGCCTTAGGTATTCTGGCCTGTAAATCAGAAAGTATTACCATAGGGCTACTCCTATAATAAACAGGCATTTCTAACATCTGCTGCAAATTTCTTACTAGTTCAGAGAAAATCCTATTTACTACCTGCACAAACTAACTTGAAAAGATGCACTCTCAGTTGTCTGTTTCTGAACAACAAAAATAAATGTGCAATCACTTGAAAAAACAGATTCCATAAGACTGAGAAACGGGTTTTTTTCATTCCCTTTAAGGTACAGTGGTACAGTTGCTTGTATTCCTCTGCACCAAAAAAATTGGAGCTCTCATTCATTCAATCAAAAGGAGAGAGTTTGTAAAAGAACACACTGTTGGCAGACACTACAAAGTCACACTGGTGATGAAAACTTTTGTTGCTCTTCATGTAATCACTGCGTTTTAAATTACTAGATCTATAGACCACATTTCCAAGGCTGTTGGCCAACTCCAACTGTCACACAACTCAGACACTTCCATCTTCCTTGTAAATTCAGGGTTTTCAGAAGTGCATATTCAGGATTTAGGAGTTTAAATCAATAAAGAACTTCAGAAAGTATTTCCTTGCCAGTATAAAAATCATGTATAAACCTTGTAAGAGAAGAGTATTTTTGCAAATCCTACATATATTTCACTCACCATGTTTTCCCACACAAGGTGCACTGCAGAAGGTGGCATGCAATACCAAAACAGGGCTGCGGATTTTTTAGAGAAGTTCAAGGAGAGAAGCCAGCAGGGTGGGGACAAGGGAGTAAAGAAAAATAATTTAAAAATTAAGCATCACAAAAGAGCTGATGAGATGAAATTAATAGGAAAAAAAGGAAAAACCAAAGGCCTTGGTTTGTGTAGGTAAACCCAACCTCAGAGAAAGAAAAAGGGAGACAATTGTGCAATACAGTATATTTTAAAAAATGGATATGAACAACAGTTATTTAAAGCCAAACAGAATGCCTGGAACAGCCCCAGCACAGACACAGAACAGAAGAACAAAGTGCACACACTGAAGAAGTATTTTTTAAAAATTGAAATTTCCAGCAGACCAAGGTTTCAGCTGTCATATGGTTGCAGAAACAAATGGATTGAGGCTGATGAGCATTAAGACCATATACACACAGCCAGAGAATGCTGTCTCACACATTCCAGTTTTCTGCAGCAGGAGTTTGATGCAACTAAGCCATGACAAAAAGGCTTAGAGAGAACAATACTGCAGAAAACAGGATAAAATAACACAGAAAGGGTTAGGTGCCTGCCACAAGCCCAATAGGGAATTGAAAGAAAAGCCTGCAGGGACAGCAGCTCACATCGACAAAGGAAATCACCTTGTTCAAAAGGGTAACATTTTCCAAAATACATAAGAGTTTTGTTTCATGACAGACACAAAGGAATTGTTGTCACTATTCAGAAAATAAATCATTGTAAAACATTGTAAAATCGTGAAACAGCAGGTTTATTGATATATTATGATGCTCACAATATCCCAAATAAGCACCAATCAATCTTCAACATCACAGATTTGGTATAAGTCACAACACAAATCACAAACAAATCACCCAAAACATAGTTTCGAATTGCAAATAATTTCAAAATGGTTTGCCTTTCATTCATTGGTATTCTTTTTGTTTGCTTGTTTTAAGTAATTCATTTTCAAGTTATCTTTCCTCAGAACTATCCCATCACCTACAGTAACCAGGGTGGGTGTCTGTATAATCTTTATTTATGTAACATGACTTACTCAAAAGATGCATCTTCTCAGGAATCTAAAAATCACAGTCCCAATATAGAGACAGCATTGAATATACTTCATCCCATACTGTTTTAAGCAGCACTAATGCACAGGGCTGCATGCATGACCCCAAACTATTTTTTATCTAGTTAATAGCAAAAGTCATCTGTTCACAAAATATACTGGTTTTCCATGAAAAGATACATAGAGAAACTGCACAGTTAAGCAAACACTTCAAACCATGACTGAAACCACATCTATATGATGTGAAGAATAGGCTACTATCCTACCAGAATTTAGCATTATGAATCCTGTTGAAAATTCAGGGAAAATACTTTTCCATAAGGCACCCAAGACCACAAAAGTAAGTGGATAGCTGCCTTCCATATTACAATTTACAGGACTAAACACACTGCCGCAGGCCATAGGACAATTCCTTAATAAGCAGGAAGAAGTTATGGAACATACTGATTTAGGGGAAGAAAGGAAAGAGTGTGTTCACTACCTCTGGCAATCCATTGGCTTGAAACCTTTGAAACACTTTATTCCAGAAGGTAACAGTAAATGGGCAGCACAGGATTACAATTGCAAATCAACCTCTGTTTAGGAAGACAGAAATCACCACCTATCCTACTGCATAGGCTCTTAAAGAGCCTATGTTGCAGTCCTAGAGCAAAACGACCAAGCATTAGCTCTGACTTACTCCATTCCACTCATGTTCACAACCTTACTTTGCTGGCTATTTTATCACTGCCCATGAAGAGTTGAAACAGGTCAAATTCTGTCAGCAACAGCCAAAGCCACAGAAAAGATGCTGTTTCAGAATTTCTATATGACCCCTAATGACTTTGTTTCTTCTTAGTGTTTCTAGATGCCAGTGGTCCTCCTCAGCAAACAACTATGGGGGAATAGCAGAACTTGATACAAGTCTCCACCAGTTATACAAACAGACATTCTTCTCTTTGCTCACCTAATTTGTCACAGAGGCAAAAATGTTTTTTGGAGATTTCATTCTTTGGGGTTTGTTTTATTTTGGTTTTTTTTTCCCAATTATCATTGAAGTAGGTGCACATTTCCACTTAAATGAGCACAAAGCATGAAAGAAGATGATACCTGCTCTCACTAAACTGAGATCAAATTCCAGTTTAGGTTTCATTTGCTTTGTAGCATGATGGGCATTCTTTTGCACTTACACTTTCTGATGAGGAACAGAAGTATTCTGATGGGGAGCAAAGAAATAATTTCACAGGTAGCTTTGCTCTGCCGAGTTTTCTTTAGGTATACATTCTTGGCAGATAATTGCAGTTTCAAATGCATCCTGCATCTGACTGACTTCCTTTTGTATTCTCCATTCTTAAACAACCTTAAGGTGGACTTAAATGGTGAGCAACTATATCTGTATAATTTTTTTCATGTTCACATAGGCATTACAGTTTCTTACATCCCATCTGTTATATTAGGATGCTTTCTGTCCTTCTAATAGCCTGTCAAGGATTCTCCCCTGTGCTAACTGCAAAGTTTTCTCAAATAATGTATCCAGCAACTAGCCTGATGATCCAGAGACTTAAAGCTCAAGAAAAGGTGAGGAGTCCAAGACAGATTTTTCCTCCAACTGCTTAGCATGATATATTGAACTTGCTTTTTAGCTTCAGATCCATGACAGCTGAGCTGATCAACAGTCTTCTCTCAGGGAGCTTAAATCCATAGTAATGAAGTCAATGGACCGTGGTTTTGGAACAAGATCAAACAAAAGTGCACAAGTTGCATAGTGTTCAAATCACTGTCACCTTTAACACCATTCCCAGAAGTAAGTAAACAGCCTCAGCTGAGGTGATGCCTGAAGTTTATTCAGCACATAATTTCCCTTATCAAAAAACTCCTGCCTAGAAAGGATTAGTCATGGAACTCAATGGACAGCAGCACAATTTCTGTAACATGAAAAGCAGTAGTGAGACATGCCATGTTTACTGTGGTTGGAAGTGCTGAAGACCTTATTAACTTTTACACATTCCCATGTTTAAAAATAATCATAAATCTGCTCACTATGGCAGGGTTTTTACAGCATATACTAACTTTAAGAAAACCAAGTTAGAGTTCAACCTTAAGCAAATATGCCTTTATTACAGTAACAACAGGATCAAGAAATTTAAGCTGGTCACAATCACTGTCTCAGAACTGCTCCACATTTGGTTCTGCTCCAAACAGTTTAAAATGCCTTGGGGAAATCCAGCCTATTTTATGTATCAGAATGGTAGGAATTATCTGAATCCCTATTTGTTTTATTATCAGCAATTCTCATTTACATTAGCTTTTTTATTCCATTAAACATTCAATTACAATTAAACTTTAAATAGAGAAATACAAATAGCAACAAAAAAATTAAAAGAGAATAGCTAGTATTTATGAGTTGCAACAACTTCGTCAACTATAAAAAAAGCCCTGATTATGCTGACATCATGCAGTCAAAAAAGAAGCTTACTAAGTTTTCTTAAAATCTTGATTTTAAGGTGAGAAATTAATAAAATGCACAACTTTATTCACCTAAAATAATGCACATACAGAAGAGGGTTTTCGGGTTGGGCAAAAGTGGGAAAAAAATTGGTAAATTTGTCTTCATCTTCAGAAAGTAATCCAATGTAGTATTGCTAAAAATATCACTCTGATATTTATCTGTCCAGGGCTAGATGCTATCTATGCAGTCACAATCACAGTGCATTGATCAAAACAAAAGAATACAAGTCCCTGTAAAAATACTCAAATCCTACATCATATTTGGAAAGCCTTTATAAAAGTTAAAGAATTCGGAAGAGTAAAACCTAAAAAAAACCAAAAACAAACAAAAACCAACCAACCGAACAAACAAAAACCTCAAACCAAACAAAACAACAACAAAAAAAACCAAACAAAAACAAAACCAAGAAAACCACAATCAAACAAACAAACCAACCAAAACAAAAACTCCAAACCCAAAAAAAACCCCACCAAAATAGGTTTTTATGTACAAGCATTCAGAAAAAAAAAAATCCTCTAGGAATAATTTTCCAATCTAATAAAAATTGTTTTCTGATTAAATCAATTCACTGGTATCAATGTATTGTTCATTTCCTCTCTTCCCCCTCCTGAACTTCTGAGGTTGTCCTAACTCCCTGCACATATTTCTTTAGTTGAGTGGCCCCTCTGCAGACCAAGGCACAGTATACAGTCAGGCAACTTCAAGAAGCCCAGCACTTAAGTCACTTTGAGGGAAGAGTAGGTTAACTGGCTTCCTTTATAACACTAATGACCAGTGAATCTGTGAGTGCCTCAGTTCTCAATAAATAGATCAACTGCATCCCCACAGGGTAAGATACCTACTTATACATTCAGCTCACTGTTCCCACCGGGGCATACATGTCTCAAGCAGGCAGCAGCACAGGTTCTGGATTTGGCTGATTAGGGAATACGGATCCCAGCATGCACGTATTGCCTAAGAGAAATATCCTAAGGCAATCTACTTTAGTTCCCAAGAACTGTGAAGGACGAGTTGCAAGCAACTTGATTGTCCACTCAGACTACACAATCTTACAGACACTAAAGTAGTGTCACTGCATGGACAAATTATTGCTACACTTTTTCACTCTAACAGTTGTCATCTAGTAATGCAAAAATTCAACATAAAGCATCCACATCTCATTTTAAGAACCTTCTTTCAGATGAAATATAACAGAGGAGATATTCATTGTAAGAGAATATATGGACCTTCCAAGACATTAAGAGGGTGCCTATTTTCTTTCTTCTCAGTAATGAAACTGTGAAAAAGGCATGGGAATCAGATCTGAAATAATGTTACAAAAAAAGCAAAGCAAGAGCTGGGCAGTTATAAACCCATCTCTTGTCCCTCAAGAAAACATTCTATCAGGGAAGACAGATTCAGGGAGTCTATTACCAGCACTGGACTCTCTTTTCAGGAACTATTAAGAGTGTACGATTTCCCATCCTGAACAACAATAATGTGAGGTTTATTAATCATTGGCATGACTTGGCCTGTTGTATCCAACTTTTAATAGTCTGGTAAAGTTATTTTCACTTCAGTATTTTAGCATTCCTGGTCATAGAATGGAAGAAGGCCTAAGCTAAACACACAATCTGTCACAGTGACTAGCTTCTTTGGGCATCCTCTCCAGACAGTGAATTGATTGCATTTGTGAGGAGTTATTAATTAAGAATAATTTTCCTAGCGTTTTAAGTACTCCTACTACCCTTAAGAGTGCTACTGTCAATGGTCAGCTACAGGACCAAAGCAATGAAAACCGCAAAGAATTTGGTTGTGTAACAGCCAAGGAGATTAGGTTGCAAGTTTCTGCAGCTCCTATTTCAAAATCCTTAAACGAGGATGATCAACACTGATATAAAGAAAGAATGACCAGAGTAAAAAAAGTAATTTGGATTTTCCCTAATGCTGATAGCATTAGGAGAAGCAAAGCAGTGAAAAGCACCTTTCCTATACCTACACTGAAGTCAACATCTGGAACAAACACAGACTAAGATTTAGATCTTTTCTTCAGAAACTAGAAGACCTCATTTCTAAAAAGACTTGAATGGGTTGAATTAAATTTATACATTTATATATAAATTAATTTTAAGTACAACTTTGAAACTTGAAGATATTTTGTTTTCCTGTGCAACAACATAAAGTCAGACACTATAAATTAAGCTTGTTACAGTGAATATGCCCCTCAAATATTTTAAATTTAGCTTTAGAAATTTGGATGTTCAAAGTGACTAATATTGAAATCATCAGAACTGACGTGTTAGATTAATGCAACGTTTAAAGTTTTTCTCATATGTCAGAGAAAGAAGAGGTGCTTCTAGGACTAGTGTCCTCTGTTTACATGGCTAGGTTTTGGGGGGGTGAAGGGGCAGTGCAGAAGTGGCCTCTGTGAGACCAGCAGCTGCCCCCATGTTGGACACAACCAGTTCCAGCTGGCTCCATGACAGACCTGCTGCTTGCCAAAGCTGGGCCCACCAAGAGCACTGGTTGGTGCCTCTGTTGGTAACACGTATAAGGATAAAAACCACTGCACAACAGTTACATGAGACAAGCAAGAAAAATGTATGAGAAATAGCCCTGCCAACAGCAAGGTCAGGAAAGGAGAGTGGGAAGTAGGGGTTCCAGGTGCCAGACCAGAGATTCCTCTGCTGCCCATGAAGACAGCAGATCCCCTGCAGCCCATGGAGGACCATACCAGAGCAGATATCCACGCTGCAGCTCGTGCCAGAGCAGGGCAGAAGCTGTAGCCTGTGGAGAGCCCACAAAGGAGCAGACTCCAGCAGGAAGCGCAGCCCATGGGGGACCCATTCCTGGAGCATAACCCATGGAGAGGACCCTTGCTGGTACAGTTTTTGAAGAGTTGCAGCTAGTGTGAAAGACCCACATTAGAACAGTTTGACAGGGACTACATCCCATGAGAGGGATCCCACACCACAACAGGGAACAGTGTGAGGAAGAAGGAGTGGCAGAGACAAAGTGAACAGACCCCATTCCCAAATACCCTGTGCCACTCAAAGGATTGAGGGGAAGGAGGCTGAAGATACAGGAACAAAGACTGAAGCCAAGCCTGGAAAGATAGGAGGAGGAGAGAAGGTGGTTTCAGTCTTGTCCTTGTCTCTTATTACCCTATATTTAATTGACAACAGATAAAATTAATTTTCCCCAAGCTTAGCTCAGTCCTAAAAGGAGTGACTGAGGTCACTTGACTTGTTCAGCTTGAAGAAAGGGAGGCTGAGGGGAAATCCCATCACAGCCTACAACTTCCTCCTGAGCTGAAGTGGTAGGGTAGGTACTGACCTCTCTGTGATCAGTAACAGGATCTGAGGGAATAACACAAAGCTGTATCAGGGAGGTTTAGGTTGGATATCAGAAAAAGCTTCTTCACCCAGAGGGTGTTTGGGCACTGGAACAGGCTCCCCAGGAAAGTGGTCACAGCACCAACCCTGACAGAGTTCAAGAAGCATTTGGAAAACACTCTCAGGCACATGGTGTGATTCTTGGGGCTATCCTGAGCAGGGCCAGGAGTTGGCCTTTAATGATCCCTGTGTGTTGCTTCCAACTCAGGATATTCTATGATTCTATGAACTCATTTCATTCAAAAAAAGCCAGGTGTTTGCATTTATTTCAAGACTAGGGCTGCTTTGGAAATGTGGGTAATGTTTTTTTGAATTCTGATTTATATCCTTTCATCATTCTTCCTTAAGTTGAAGCTGTTGGCTCTCTCCAGCAACTGATTTGGCTTGACTGAGTTCTACTCCTGTTACTTGCTTTACAGCAAGCTATGTCCCTCGTCTTTGCTTAGGTGTTGCAGGTTATAGCCATACACATGGCATCTTCTGCATCCTTCTGACGACTACAAATCTGTCTTCTGACTTTTAACATTTGTGTTAGTTTTAATGCAAAAGCAGAAATGCACTTTTAAACTGTCCAGCAATATTTTTGTTAACAATTTCCAGTATCATAAGAAAAAAAGAGAAAAATAAAAGCTACCTAAGAGACCTACTAGTTTTTGGATAGTAAAAATGAACTGGCAAAATTGGATTTGGGATTTCGACTTTATAAAGGTATTATGACAGGTGAATTAAAGTTATATTTTATTTCTGATTTGGTCATGCAGCTCTGAGAAGTATCCTGGCCTTGTCAGGCAGCATGGTAAAACATCTCAGGCCTAACATTTGCACGTTAGACATCTGCCTCTGCTGCCAGTGCCAATGCCCTCCCTGTACCTCACAGCCATTTTTCTGTCTGGGTAGCAATGCTGCCAAAGGGATGGCAGTGTGCTGAGCAACTGCATAACCTCAACTGGTCAAGTAACAGCAAGAGTACTTAGAATCTGAAAATCCCAACGTTGCCCTTGCTACTGATCAGAACTTCAGTAAAAGACTAGAGATGATGCAACAATTATCAATAATTTCTCCTAATTATGATTCTACTAAAGATAACAGACTGAGGATAGCCAGGAAATAAAACTGTCCTGATACCCAATCTCCCCAAAAGTTACAGTCTTGAAGCAGTTTCTTAAAAGACAATTTTTAAAATCTTTTAACATAATTAAGTAAACAATTAAATTTACAAGTTATTAGAGAAAGACCACCACTACGTTTTTGAGAAGGAAGACCTGTATTTGTCATAAAAACAAATATATGTTTGAAGCATATCTGTTGCAGCTTAAAAAGAAATCTGTTCAGCTTTTGTTTTAAGCTTTGATTATTTAAAATTAAGTTCTCTAGAATTCTTTGCTCAGGTACCAGGAAAGTAGGAAAGCTACTTGTCATTACTGAAGGATGCAGAGACATGATGGAGAGCTGCTGTAAATTAAACCAGACATAGGTAACTCGCATCAGCTAAAGGCTATTAGGTTAGCTACTTTTTCTCCCCCTCCACCTCTTCCTCTTAAAGAATTCACATTTCATTAAAAAAGGCAACACCAGGTAAAGAGAAACAAACAAACAAAAACAGTATGCCAAGGAAAATTTAAGACAGTTTTCACTCCAACACTTCAAACACCAGGCTAATAACTTCACAAAGAAGCACAAGGAACTAGCTGAAGCAGATACACAGAATCTAAACAATTTCAACTCTTCAGGGATTTCAGCCAAAGGTTTGCAACATTGCTGTGGTCATATCTGCAGTGTCGGCATTCCTCACATCTCTAGTAATTCCTCCATTAATTTTATGTATCTTCAACATATTTGGCCACAGCACACATGTACACTGAGGCATCACTTCAGCAAAAACTCCTCATTGGACCTTTAAACATATTACGGCAGATTCATTTAATCTTAAATACAGCATCTGAGTTTACAGAAGAACAGGGGTGAGTTGTGTTCAGATCTTGTATAGTAAAAGCTGTGTTGCTGCCATTTGGAAAAAGAGAATCCCACAAAAAAACACTAGCCAATGAGGAGACACACTCTTAAGATCCATTTGAAGAACAATTAATTAGCAAGACACCAGCAGTATGTTCCAGATTTTGACTTCCTCTATGGTCAGTCAATAATTAAATACTGAACTATTTTAAAGAAACTCTATCATATTTGTGCATATGAAGTTATTCTGTGCTTTTAGAAGAGACAGAGCAGTTGAATTTTGAACCTCTTTACTACACTCTTCAAACTGAGATCTATTTAACAAAAAAAACAGACCAAAAACCACAACACCAAACCTCATAATTTTGTTACAGTTTTGAAATCTAGAAACAAATTTTCTATATTTGAGATCCTTTTTACATAAACTATTTGATACAAATTGGCTTCAGAAGATGTTTTTTAATCCCTCAAACTATATATGGATTAATAAGTGTTGCACATGAATAAGTCATGCTATTCATTTTAACAAAAGTCAATATAAAATACCTACTGTGGTCTACAGGGACTTGCTGTAAATAAGAAACAAAATATATTGGTCCAATTTTATACCTATTACAGCTGAAATCAATTTAAGAAATCATTTCAACTAAGCAAAACCCAACCCCCTCTACAATGCTGAAAGAGTACATGAGACTTCAAAATCTGTTCATGAATATCTTGACTTGCATTCACTATATACCCTTCTTCTGCCTATATCTGTCACTGCATAGCATCAAGTCTATGATGACATACTTTTAAAATCAGTGCCTCCATGAATGCTCACTCCTTGTATTTTGATTTTATTTGTAGGTATCAAGTAACATTATTATCTCATAGACAGCTGTAATGACATGTCATTCACATCCTCCATTCACCTCATGAAGTTTGCATATTTTCATATCCAATATTGGCCATAAGCTATCATATGTCAGTGACTATACCATTCAACCATCCAAAATGATGCACCTCAAAGTAATCTGTTTTGGAGTGGAAGAGTGGAGTGTAGGAAATAACTTCTTTAGCAAGAGAATACTCATAACCCTCAAATATTTACCTGAAAATAGAAAATAACAACCTTGCTCCAAAACTGTATAAGCAAAAGAGAACTTATAAATAAATAGGTATTTTATTTACATTCATGCAGTAGCCTGTCTCTTATAACACTCATAAGTAATGCAGCTACCTTAAGCCATAAAACCAAAGTATTTTCACATATCTGCTGTTGACATATCAATGTACTGCAGGGTATTCACAATAAATGTAAATGAAATAAATACTTCACGGCAAGCAAGAAATACCAATGTTTCAGTTTTTTTCTTTACATTGTTTGAGTAGGCTGTGGGAATAAAAATAAGTAGTTCAAATGAGAGGGAAATCCTCAGAAGACCATGTATTCATACCACATTGACTACAGAGAAAGCTTTTCACACAAATGCTGCAGGGTTATTGAAGATTACAATTGTGACAAAATCCTGTCTAAACAAAAATAATAATAAAAAACCCCACCACAACAACAAAAACCAGCAACCAAACCACACACAAAATAAAGGTTTTGCACTTTCAATCTTCAAACAAGTTAATGCTTATTTTCCTTGTCCACGCTAATATTGTATGATTTAAAATACAGGTGTCTGAACATGCTACCAGAACAGTAGGTAGCTATCAAACTGTTGACAGATTATTTCCTCCCCTCAATTAATGCTCATTAATTTGATCGTAGATATCAACATGCAAGCACATCTACCAAAAACCTGTTACAAAAGCCACAGCTCAGATTTTGGTGCTTTCTATGTTTTAGCTGTACTGAGATAAGACACTGACCTTTCTTTTTGATTCACAATGGGAGAATACTCCGCTTACAAGCTTACTACTGTGAAGCCTTGTTGTCAGTGTGAAGAATCACAAAAACATGTGTTAGAAGGCAGATAGGACTCAATACCTTTCTCAACATTCGAAATGTGATATTTCCAACAGATAATCAGTTCTTTTCAATTCCCTGGAAGTATAAACAACTCCAGTTGAAGATTTCACTAAGAGGAATAAAATACTCTGCAGGTTAGGGGGAAGGGAGGGTAATAGTCCATGAATTAGTTGGTAAAGGACCTTTTTCCAGGTTGTATCTTTAAAGGACTCTACTATGCCATCTAGGATTTTCATGTAATAAAGGCAATTTATCCTTGTAACCAGACCATTCCTATTCAAAGAAACTTCAGGTGGCTGTACCACAAGAAATATTTTTCTATGCATCTTGAAGTCAATGTGACTGTGATTGCAAATTATTCACTAATGTAAAGAATAGCAGACTGTTGCATTATGCAAGCCCATCCACACTCTTTTGCATCCCTGTAAATGCAGCTCCTTTCCTGTCTTGATTGTACTGTACACTGTAACAATGGGTTTCACCTAATAAGCTATTCAGGAAACTCTTACACTGCATGCAGGTCATCTCAACCCATTTCCTTGCTGTTACAAGTAACATAGAAAATGCTTTCAAACATCATCTGAGACAGGAACACTTAGAAGCACCTTAAATTCTCATAAAATATTCACTAGAGCTATCCACAGTATCAGTTCTATTGTGGTATCAAACATACTTAGTTAAGTCATGTACTACTGCTGCAGGAAGAGACGTCTTGAAGGAAATCTCTACACCATATAAATTGAGTATGTTCAAAGTCCCATGCATGAAGAAGAAAAAGAAGGAGGGGTAGGGGAGGGAAATCACAGCTAAAATTAAAAAAAAAAAAAAAAAAAAAAGGCAAAAGCTATTTTATTTTAGCTATTATAGAACTACACTATAATCACTGTGAGATAAATGCTCTAACCTCCACCTGCACCATCCCAATCTTTCTCCTCCCACATCAGTGCTGAATTTGCTGGAACAGAAGAATGAATTAGCTAAGAATGTTAAAAAATATTTCCAGTTAGAAAAAGACTTGCATGTACTGACATCCCATTTACATTGTATTTGACCAGTATGGGACCTCTGAGTACCTCCTTTCTCTATCACTTGGGAAATGCCATGCCCAATTACTGGAGCAACGCTTTTCTTCTGGAGCCCCAGCTGGTAGAAAGATAGCCTAAGGGAGTACCTAGACAGAAGTCTAGAAAGAAACAAAAAAGGGGGAAGGGACAAAAGAAGCTGGCTTACGTGCTCCAGTTTGTCTTTCCTCCTCAGCCAGACACTGGCACTGTAGTCCTGCTGCTTGACAGTGCTGTAGAAGTTCGCACCTACTCTGGTGAGGCTTGGAGAAGGCTCCCTGGGTCTGCTCTTCAGCCTCACCTGCTCGAAGCCCTCATGGGGGGATGAGGAGAGCCAGTCATGCCTGACTTCCATCTTGACATGACAAGGCAAAGTCCAAGGAAAAAAATCGAGAAATTAAGAGGCACTAGACAAAGATGGTCCAAAAAGGAACAGGATGAGGGAAGAAGAAAAAAGAAGGAAAGCAAAAAAACCCCAAAACCTAAAAATGGTAAGAGAAGGGGGAGACAAGGAGAAATAACAAGATAGGAGGAGTGGAGGGAGAAGAAAAGGCTGTAGGTAGGAGAGAAAAGCGGACTAGGAGAGATGAAAGGGCACTCGGGAAAGAAGGCGCTCCAAGATGCCGCTGCTTGTTGCCCTCACCGCCAGCAAGCTGCAGTCCAGGACCGACGCAGCGGGAAGCGGCTGCGTGCGGCTGTGCCCGGGACGGCGGCGAGGGGCGGCGCGGGCCAGCAGCCGAGCCCGGGCGGCCGCCCTCCAGCCCGCCTGCAGGTTGCCAGTGGAGGCCGCCGCCGCCGCCCGGAAGACCCGCTTCCTCCCCGCCTCCCCCTCCCCGCAGCCACCTTTCGGAGAAGCGGCGAGCGTACGGGAGAGCCGCCACTTCCTTTGGGAGAGGAGCCGCTGGCCTACCGTCCCGCCCCCAGGGGACAGACACCTCCCGCTCCCGTGGGAGTTCACTCAACCCTCTTCCCCCGTCCCGGCGGCACGACCCGCCGCTCCCGCCGCGGCGCCGGGCAGCCGGCTGCCAGCTCCCTCCTGCCTGGAAGCCTTTGTCCAACCTCCCTGCTCAGAGGTACCAGAGGCCGCCCCCCGCTTGCCCTGCCCGCGCCGGGAGGAATCGCCCCTCTCCTCCGCCTGGGCTCCGCCGCGGCGAGTGGGAGATGCGGGTCTGCGGATGCTGGAGACACCGCGCCGTCCTCTCCCGCGGCACTTCTCCATCACCGTGTCCCCTCCCTCCCTCCCTGGGCAGGATCTCCCTGTGCTCTCAGGCGTAACCTGATCGAGCTGCTGGTCCTTGCCCCGGGGCAGAGGGAGCGCACCTCGCCTGCCCAGGAGGCGAAAGCCCTCACCCGGTTCCAGGTCCAAGTCCGAGTCCCACCTGGAAGCCCTTGCCCCCGCAGCGGCTCGGCCAGCACCAGACCTCAGAAATCAAGTCACTTCTGTGGTCCTGGTGGACTATGTCTCTGGGATACCCACGCTCGTAGATACCTGACACCTAATAAAACAAAAGACCTTTTGGAGTGGTTTCTATAGTCCGCTGCCATCCCTTTTGGTAGAACTTGATATGTGTTGCTATTTAGCGCAAACGTGTTTCAGCAGAAAAAAAGGACTTTCCTTTTTCGCACTATGAAAAGCCACCTCGCTAATTGCCCACACACTCTGCAAAGCTATATTAGGCACAGACAAAAAAACTTTCTCACATAGCGCACCAAGAAATATTTACTGGAGCTCAGAACAACATTTTAGTTTCTGGCTAGTATTTGCCATCAGGCAACTGTTTGCATATATTACAGTCCTTTGAAAACAGGTGCCTCTATGGGCGTATACAACTGATACACATGCATCTGCAGAAATTTTATTTTTTTTTTTGCTAGAGAACTAAAGTGATGGAGCTATTCAGATAAAGGAATATTGAACTAGAAATCTACATTTGAATCCAGTTAACTTGAAAATAGCCTTTGAACGGTAAAAAAGTTCATCCAGACAAATTTGTGAGGACATTGTTGAAGAGCCCTCCGCTACTTGATCTGGAGTGAGCTCTACTTTCATTTATCAGAAAGCAAAAATAAAATATCCTTATAATAGGACTCAAGGTGTATTACTGCAAAATATTGGCCAGAAACCAAACAGATATTGAATTTTTTTCCTTTCGATTTCCTAAGGGTAAAGGCAAAACTCACATCACACCTCATCATTTAGGATTACTATTAATAGGTAAAACTAGTACCTTCATGAAATACTGGAAAAGTAAACTGAACAGTTGCAGGAGTTTGGTAGGAACACAAGTACAGTATTTTCTTCTAAAACTAGAAAGGCGATTTCATAATACTTACTTAAATACTACTACAAAAAATAGTATAACAAAATAGCAACAACCAGAGCCAACAGTCATATATAAATAACTTTTAACTCACCAGCATAAACGATTTGCAGCTTGATTTCTAGTAACTTTCTCTTTAGTTTCTTCAGTTCGTAAATCCAGGTATTTCCAAGATCGTCAATACAACCTCAAAACAACTGGAGCAAAAATTAGACACCCACTGCGTCCCCTCCCCCCCACCATGTGTCCCTGCTGCATTCAGGACACTCCTGAAGGCACTGAGATTTAATGTATGGCATATCCCAGCTGCAGCAGTTTTTAGCTCACACAGAATAATTTGATTAAAAGCCTGCTGAACAGAACTTTAGCTGCAGATCTCCATTTATGATTTGTATATCCTCATAGATGCACCTACTATCAAAGGACTGGAATAAATCCAATCATTCAAGGACTGGAATAAATCCAATCATTCAAGGAAACGAGAAGGGAAGGGAAGAATAAATCCAATCATTCAAGGAAACGAGAAGGGAAGGGAAGGGAAGGGAAGGGAAGGGAAGGGAAGGGAAGGGAAGGGAAGGGAAGGGCTTCAAGTTTCTTCAAATATACCTACAGGTGTACATATATATAGATAGGTAGATAGATATGATGTTCTTAAAACATCTGTGCTATAAATAAGAAGAACCTGCTTTATGTTGGCTTTGCATAAGAATTTTCACATTGTTTCTATAGCAATATATAAAGCTCTTCAACCTTGTCTTTATTCGTCTGATCTTTCTTGTTTATGCTGCTTGCAAATATTTGAAATAAAAGTTGTTAGTGTGACTCTGCAGTTGCCACCTACCTTCCTTACTACTGTAACAGACCAGAATCAATATGACACTGTACTTGAGTACAAGACATTATCTCATTCCTCCATTATATTGTGTTAAGATTTTTTTAAAACATATATTAGCCTTTTTAGTAGGGTTAATTTATCTTACCTTCCCTAGCTGCACTACTAGCAGCCTTCCCAACTGCCAGATGAACTTCTTTCTGCCTATCCAGAACAGTCAGAAAATGGAGTCTTGAAGTTGCTTTTAGCCCCTAGGCTATAAAGAGGGCTTGCTCCTTTTTCCAAACACCTTCTTTGTCATGTAGGTGTGCTGCAGGTACCTTTCTACTACTACTGCTGCCAACATTAATATTATTCTAGTCCTATTCTCATTAGGAATGAGAGAGAAAAGGAAAAAAAGAAGCCTGGAACAAGTCTGTTAAAATCATATGAGCAAGCTATGCTTTCAAAGCCTTTGTTGCTTCCTAACTTCAAGCAGGAAAGATTTCTAGTGGGAAAACATAATCTAATGACTATACATATTTGTGTTTTCATAAAAATTTTACTCAGGCAAAGTAATAAACTAAGAATACAATGTCAGTCCCTAGTGAATACATGGCCATTAATCTAAATTGAAAATAGTTAAAGAGCTGTTCTGCAGATTTTATCTTCCAGTTTATTTCCAGTTTAGATCTATGCAAAAACCCCAAGTTTTGTTCAAACAACCACAAGCATATCAACCAACTTAATTCAGAGATAATTCAACTCATTAAAGTTCAATCAATTCTGCAGTAGATCAGCAATTCCAATTGGCTGTATGAGCTGGATTAAACTGCTGCCTTTCTCTTCCATGCAATTTTCAGAATTACCCAAACACCTGCTCCTGTCAAGTCCCTTTTCTTCCACAGCCAGATGACTACAGCAGCAAGGATGACTGAAATTACAAACATCACACTTACATAATTAGCAATAGATGCCACCCATGCATATCATAACATGATTTTACCTTAGCATGGTTCACGCTACAATTTTCTCTAATTCGCTGCCCATCTTAACAATCAAGACTCAGAGAAATTTCTTTGAAGCAATCTACAGAATTTTCCATTTTCTCTACCATGATGCTGTATGGATGCTGTATGAATGCTGTAGGGGGCAGAGTTAACTCAGGTCAATGGGAAGAAAATCAGAGTATGAGTGGAAATATGTAGGTAGGGCTACAACAGATTTATTTTTTTAGAAAAAGATAGCTTCTTTTTCTTCCAAACATCTTATCCAGACAAGTTGTAAGGGACCTGCTCCCTGTGCTCCAGTTTTCTAAACACTTTTTTTTTTAATGAAAGGGTTCTAACAATTCAGTACATATACAAGAGCGCCAGACCTTTTATCAGCAAATTGCATATACTTAGAGCTATAAAAAGGCCTATAGCAAAATGTTATTATGGCTGCACAGCTAGTATACACACATACATGCGCCTGTAATAGATTCAAGGCCTCCTTACAAAGTACTAATTTCTGTTGCAGAGCTGGACTGCACACAAGCCCTGGCCCACTTTTTAGAATTTACTACACCTGACCAAAACAGCAGGCAGCAATTGCCTGCAGGCTTCAGCTGATGTCCAGTCAGGGAGCTGTGACTGACACCAGCTTCAGCAGCAGTGCTGGCCTGGCAGCCAGGTGGGAAGGTAACTATCACCTGCTTACCCAGCTCAGCTGAACTTGCTTTGTCTTCTAGGAATTGCCAACAATGCTCAACTGGGGAGACCTTTTTAATCTCCGAATAGCACTCTCATGGCCCAGATTAAATTACTAATATTTCAAAAAATTTTTAGAATTACCAAAACACCAGCTCCTTCCTAGCCCCCCAAATTCTAGCAGTCTACTAAGAAAAAGCCCATTGAAGCGGTCTGTTTTCTCTATGCTGACAAGTTTGCCACGTCTCCCAGCCTACCCACTACTGCCTTCTGAAAGCAGCGGCCAGTCATTGAAACATGGGTTTGCCATAGGGAAGGACCTAAGAGGAAGGGGAAAAAAAAGAAAGAAAAAGTGATTTTTTTTCACTATAGTGCAATCAAGCACAGGGTCAGAATAGTAAAACTTACTAGATGTAAAGTAGGAAAAATGTAAAACAAAAGCTAGACTGCTACATGGAGATTTGTAAATAATTTCTGCATTGTTGCTTTGCCAAGTCCTATGCAGTATAACACAAAACCTTTATACAGAATATCTGTATCTTTGGTTTATGGACAGGAACTCAAGTCACAGTTATATAATGGTAGGGTCAAAGCTCGGATTAAAGTGAAGCTTTGGAGTTGAAGGTGCTTCAGATTTCAGGTTTTGAACATATCAGACACCTACCTCAGAAATAACATGGAAACATTGTCTAATACTGATAATGTTCCCTACTTTTGCCTCCCCATGTCTTTCTGAATTCAACTATTGACCAAACTCTACTGTGTCTCTTGCCTGAAATTTTAACCCCAAACTCTTTCTTCTTTGTATGATCACTGATTCAAAATAAACCAAACAAAAAACAACAAACCTACAAATATCAAACAACCAACTAACCAACCCAACAAACACCAACACATAAAACTACCACCTGTCAGGAACATTATTAGTCTTGAGACATGTCTTGTCTCTCAGTTTCAGTTGAAACAAACCATGTCCCAGAATATATTAGCCTGGAACTGACAGACATATAGTGTAATTATATAAGCTTTGTTTTCTTTAGAAACCAAATAAAAATATCTGAGACATCAACAAGTCCATCTCCCATTTGAAATAAAAGATTATCCTGTAAGTATCATCAAAATTTCCAATTAGCCTAGAAGTCCAGGGCTAGAATGTTTTTCCTATGGTAGCCTTTCCACCTCCATGTAATCTAAGAGGGTGCTAAACTGGCCCTTTGAGTTCATCATGCGGTGCAAGCATACCAGTATGGACTGGGATGCTATCACTTTCACTTGAGGTTGTGACAGAATATATGATGTCTTTCATCTCAAATCAAATTCTACCTTTGCTCTTTGTCCTCTCTTTTATTCCTCCCCCCCCCCCCGAGCTATCCACACTTTGCCAGAGAACATTTTGAGTTCTGGGCCTCAAGCATCTTGTCCAGACAAGATTTCATCCTGCACCTTAAAATGACATTTTTTAGTGGCACATACTAACGGGGCCAAATTCTGTCCTCCATTGCACTCTATGTCCCCATTGGAGTCACGAGACAAAAATGATTGTATAATGAAGGTTAAAAAGGCAAAATCTGGCCTACATTTCTTTAAAATAAATCTGCAGTAAGTAATAGCTGTCCACCTCCTCTGAGAATGAGGCCCTTTAGGTTTGTGTGAAGGGTGCTGGCTTTTTTTATAAGTTTACTGGGCAGGTTCGCATCTGTCTCAACCTGAGTTCTTCATGCTGAATTTATTTGGTTAGTGCAGCTAAGTACAATAGGCAGACTGCTGATGAGATCTAAGCTCTCATGTACTCTTGATCTCTTGAAATGAGTTGTTAAAATTGTTCCAGAGGAGTGGCAGTCAGCAGATGAAGAAAACCGTAAGGGACAATGTTTTCTCCAATGAACTGGAACTCAAAACACAGCAGGTGAGGGATCTGTACCAGCAGAAGGAGGGATCTCCAGGGATAGAGGAATGCTTTTGAACTTTTATTTTTAATGCATACATAAATTATGGTTGATAACAAGGGATATTTTCTCTACATCTGCACAATTTGAAATGTAGGGAGGGAGGAGAGAGAAAAATTGAACAGCCTTTCATGAATCATAGAATCATTAAGGTTGGAAAATATCTTTAAGATAATCGATTTGAACTGTTAACTGAGCACCACTGTGTTCATCACTAACCCATATCCCCAAGTACCACATCCACATGCCTTTTGAACAGTTCTAGGGACAGCGATTCTGCCTAGGAAGTCTATTCCAACACCTGAATGTTACTACATAAACAAAAAGTAATATAAAGAAAGAAAAAGTTCAATTAGAGGGTGGGGAAAGTAAAACAAAGGGAAGAAAACATTAGTGAATGCTCTCTTGTGGCTGGATTGGTAGGGAGTATAGGGAAAGAACAGGTCCCAAGATTGGCAGTCTGAAACTTTACCCAGGTATATTCTCACAAGGCATAATGTAGTGGAGAGAAAGAAATATATTTCATAAAGGGTAAAACAGCACAAAGACATTTTTTTCTTTTTTAAGTATCAGAGTACTTCTGTAGTGCAAATTTGCAGTATGAAAGGTATATTAGATCAGGAAGTGTCCAAAGAACTGTCTTACACATAGGACTTTTTTTTTCCCCTATAAAATCTTTTTCAACCATACAAAAGAGTACACTTTAAAATAATCCAAAATCTTTTCACGTAGAAAATTATTCTTCGACATATTCTACCTAATTTCATAGCACAGAAAATTTTTGAAGATATTTCTCTGAACCAAAGAAAAATGTCCTAAATTATAACTGCCCTTTGGCAATTAGCTCAGAACTTCCTCAATAATGTCCTCAACTGCAAGCTACAGTATCAGAAGCTTTAGCACAAACTGTTTTCTAATTGCAATAAAACTTGGAAGTAAAAGTGATCCATCTGTATTTGTGCCATCCTTGGTACCATAGATGCAGATGATTTAAAGTATTTTTTACTAAAGTGTTTATAAGCATTTGGATGGTGGCTTCCAGTGAAATATAGGCAAAAGAGTCATTATTTACTGAAATGTTTTCCACTGAGAGAAAGCAGAAAGTTATCTCACAAAAGTCATAAAACTTTTTCCCCCAACATAGTTATGTCATGTTACGCCAGACACTAGACTTACCTGTATGACCAGAAAGATATGACAGCACTGAAAAGAAGATTAAATAAGACCCATGAGACAATACCACATAAGTTCTTTAAGGTCATGTTTATCTTTGTACTATGGCCCAACTTATCTAACAGCATTTAGGGTGATTGTCTTTCAATCAGACCAGCTATGCATAGAAGAGCAGAATGGCAAGACAGTGTTCAGACATGGTGCAGGAGAGAAGAAGAATAGACTGCAGCAGCCTGAATTTAGAGTGGTTTGAGTTTCAAAGAACCATGTCCTTACAAATGAGTGTATCTTATGTTAAGCTTGACTGACCTAGAAGGATTACATAAATGATTAACATTTCAGGATAAGTTTTCTAAAGGTTATTATTAATCAGTGCCTAGCATACACTGTAGCACAGGTACATACAATATAAATAAATTACAGATGCTGTCACATTCACTTTTGCTGTGACAGAGATCTTGGGATTCTTCGTGTAAGGTTTTGCATAGATACATTCTAAGTGATACTTTCTGCCTTGCAAGTTCTCTATCTAAATAAACAAGACAGATCAGAAAAATAAAGGAAGAAATATTATCCCATTTTAGCAGATATAACTTGAGATACAAAGAACGTAAGTAACGTACTAAAAGTTATTAAATAGCCTGTAACAGACCTGAAGATTGATATAAGATCTCCTGGTCATCCTATTATTTATCTAGAAGATGCACCATACTTTTCTGTTAATCGTTGTAAGGTAAACAAATGCAGGTATTCTTCCCAAGAATGCCAAGGCAGTGGAAGGATTAAAAAAATGGTTTATTTTAGAGGCAAGGACAACTTTTTTACGATGCAGCACATCGGATGTGCGGGGGCAAAAGGGGAGTTCCTTCCCCCTCAGGAACTCCTTAGGCTCTCTTTTTCTGCCCTGCCTTCCCAAGGCCTCTGTGCATGTCTATTAGGGCTATCTCTCTCACATACCAGAGAATGAGTTTTTTGCTCTGGCGGGGGCGGGGGGGGGGAAGCATTGAAACTGCCTTTGAGAAAGGGTTACCATTTAGGCAGAAAGCCTTCCCAGAGAAAACCGAGTTCCTAACTTTCTGTTAGAATTTCAGGAAGTACATCTATCCCTACAATCATTAAACACTACAGGTGAAATTTCGACCCACTGACTATGGTGTAAAGGATTTCGTTGTGGTTCTCTACTAAGGCTTCACTTCTACACCAGTGAGGGTGCTGAAAATACTATAGACATTTCGTCACACTAGTACGCTCTCAACTGGGCTTGGTGAATTCATTACATGATTTTGACAGCTGCAATTCAGACTCTAGATTACTTTAAAACCCCAATGCTATTTCACAAAAAAATCTGAAGACAAAGTAACACAGAGTGAAGGAGCATTAAGGTACCGAGAAACAAGAATACAGAATATATCAGTTGTTGTTTCAAGGATGTGGGAATTAATAGCTATTGATACCAAAGACTAATAGTAAAAAACACTGATAATAAGATCATGATAAAAAGCAGGCAATGTGGACCAGTTTATGAGTTGTAACAAGAAAAGTCAAAAATAAATATGATGTTCTGGTATCAGCAAAGTGCATCTACCCTGACAACTATCTGAAAACAAAAAACTGAAGCTCATTCCTGGAACAAAAATATTTACTGTTAGAGGGCTGGGGTAGTTTTCTGCCAACATAAACTAGTTCAAAGAAGGGAAAAAATGCAAATATCAAAAATCAGTGTTAGGTTTTTCCTTGGTGTAGATCACCTCATCTGTTTCAACTGTGTTGCTTGCTTCCATTAGGGGCCAAGACTCAAAGCTGTCAATATTCTGTCTTTGACAGGCTGTTTTCCACCCTAAGAAGCAGTAGTTGCTTTGAAGGTTAAGGCATATATATATATATAGTGTCCCATATTTCAGAAAAATGGAAATGAATGAATGATGTAGTGTTTTTCACAGCCCTAAAGCTAATTTTTTCCTGGTACATACATTTCTGTTGCATTTAACATATTTAAAGGGGACATGCTGGAGCTGGCCAGAAAAGAAGTTGGTTCATACTTAATTTTACACATTTGAATATGTCTCCTGATGTGCAGTTGTGTTAATATGATCAGTGTGACCAATATTGCTGAATCATTGATGGTTGTGATTCAGAAAGAACTAAATCTGTCTGAACTCCTTGGGACATAGGATAGTCTAACTTTTTATGAACTTCTGGAGTCATATTAACATAATTAAACACAGTATGTTTTGCTTTAGAGCCACAGCTTTAAAGAAACAGTCTTAGCTCATCATCACTTTGCTGTCTCCTCATTTGTAAAAGCTAAATGAGGGAGCTAAATTATTATAGATCTCTTCAAGTAGTGCCTCTTCCATTGTATCATATGGTTAGGCCCTTGTATGCAGTGTCAGGTATCATTGCCACAGCTCCACACTATCCTAGCCACAGGAGAGAAATGTCCTGTTGAACTTTGGTGAGTTCTTGTAGAAAATGTGTCTCATCCTGACAAAATCCATGGGAAATATATTCTAAGGGAAGAGTTATTTTTCCTCAGGAACACTCTCAATGTCTTAAACCAAATCTTCTTGAAATGAAAAATTAAAAATTCCTGTAAAATTGAAAAAACATCACCATAACTGCTGTAGACAGGTGAGGAAGGGACTGCAGTAATCACACACTTTGCATCCTCTACTCTAGAAAGGAAAATTCCAGCTTTCTTTAGGGGACTGAAAAATAAAAAATTTTAGAACTTCTTTCAAAGTGTAATACTGATAATCTGCAAGGCCTAGAAATTACTGTAAATGTTTAAGATATGCTGCATTACTCTTTCCTGAAAACTGTTGTGATGCATATGATCCCTTTTTATACCGCACAAAAGGATTCATAAAATCCCTGAGATGTGTCAGTAAGCTTTTTTTTCAGGTAGAAAATATTTGTAACTGTGATAGTCTTGAAGGAAAGGAGAAAAGACTGATGGAATGTAAGGTATCTCAGTATTTAGTAGGTATACTGGGTTATTGCTGTTTGTTTTCCAGTTAATTTGCAGCATTCTACTTCCCTTCTATAAAGTATTTCATTATCCTTATACAAAGAAAATTAGAAGCTGAAAAACCTGAAGCAATTACATAAAGACTTAAACCCTTCAATCACACTTATGAGGTGTCCTAGAATTTAAAAATTCAGATACAAATTCTTGAAATGTTGAAAGAAGTCAACATAGGGCCAAATTGTATGCTGACAGAACTGCATAATAGCAATTAAATTATACCAGTTTTACACTGGGGCCACAAAAACATCATTTGCTTTAGAAACATTCTGGAAAGATCAAACATGCACTGCCAGTACTGCAACAAATCATTAGGGGCTCCAGTTAAACTGCCATGGAATCATGGAAGTGCAGGGCAGGGGAGACCTTAAGTGATCATCTATATCTTCCTCATTAACTACACCAGACAATTTCCCCAGATTCTCCTTAATGTTGAATTTTCTAGCCTCCCTTTAATGGAAGGAGATTCTATAGCCTCTCTCACTTGACTTGACAGCTGTGTCCATCCGCGTTGCTTGCCTTGAAATCTCCACTCAATCTAAGGAGGATATTTTGAAAGAATTTGTTAGTGTCTACCACAAATCTGTTTTGCTATGAATTTTTTTTTTCTTTTTAATCAGCAAAGGCATAGCAGTGACAGTGAACCACTGATCATTATCCCATTTTCTAATACTCTTTCCATATCGGAAGTATGGTTACATGTCTCCTTATGACTGCCCTCAGTTCTCTCTTAAACAAAACTGATTTTAAGATTTTTCTCAAGGTAGAGGTTTGCTAAACCTTGTATTCTTTTTGCTTTACTTTAGTTGGTCTATTTCTTCCCTAATATAGAGTATCAAAGACCTGACGTGATGTCAGGCTAATTAAAACAGATACTTTTTTCTCCTTTTACTTGTATACAGTGTTTTTTTTCTATAACCAACACTGAGGTTCATCTTCTTTGCACCAGAATCTCTTTGGTTGGTTGTATTTCAGTTATGGCATCTTGTAAACTACCTGTCATTCTCTGCAGGATGACAGTATACCCAGTTACCAACTACATTTTGTATGTGGACTTTCGATGTGGATATTTTTTTCAAACACAAAGCTTTATTGATTTTAATTTGTTCATTACAGAATAGTTCTCCAATTTATCAAGACCATCTTGAATTCTGATCCTGTCTCCCACATCAAATACAAATCTTGTATTTTCCAATACTTGGTGGCAGTAATCCATATTCCATTATTCCTGACATTAAAGGAAATACAGAATAGGATTGGGTATAAGGCAGACTGCTGTAAGACACTACATCTTCATTCAGTCTGACACCAAAATGTTTGTATCTGCTTTCACAATACATTTTTTCCATTGGCTGGATCCCTGTTCTATTTTGTCTAGCCTTCTTGTTTTTCAGAATCAAAGAGGTCAAAATGTTCTGTTGGTTCAATGAATACTTCTTGAAGAGCTTTCCTGGTAACTCTAACTTTAGGCAAATGTGGTACTGCCTGGCTAGTGCCATCATAAAACCAACAAAGTAATCTCGGTAATTATATAGAATCATAGAGCATCTTGAGTTGGAAGGGAGCCACAAGGATTTTTGAGTCCAACTCCCTTCTCCTTGCAGGATTACCTAAAAGTAAACAATATGGCTAAAAGTCTCATCTAGACACTCCTTCAACAGGCTTGTTGTTGTCACCACTTCCTTAGGACCTTCCTTAGTGATTCCAGGCCAACCACTCTCTCACAAGGAAGAATCTTTTTCTAATGTCCAGTCTGAACTTACACTTATGCAGCTTCATTCCATAATGTCTTAACTAAAGTGAGAATGGAATGGCAAAGAAATAGGATGGACTATCTCAATGAGGATTAAGCAACATTATGGAACCTGGTAGTTGGACTTGTGGCAAGTGGGACTCAGAGTGAATGGAGAGGCTGGGGGAAATTTAGCTGTGTGCCTGCTGTGTGAAAATCTCCCCAAGTGGAGTTTATCTATTCAAACTACTGTAATTAAACTTTTGGGGTCTGCTGTGAGAGATTCACAATTCAAGATGAGAACGTTGTGACTTACATTTGATTTTGAAGTATCCTTCAACACTCATCTAATATAGCTTAGTTTTATCATCTTAAAAGAAAGGAGAACTAAATTCTGTAAGAATTTTATATTTACTTTTCTCCACCAGTAATGTAGTTAAGGCAGTTTTAATATTTATGAGTATGTTAAGGGAACTCATTGAACAGTTCTTCATAGAATAATGTCTTCAAATATTATGTCATTAATAATGAATACATCTTGCACATCTAATAAAGCAGTAAATGTATATAATTTCTTCTTAGAACACAAGCTGTAAAGCAGTTCAAAATGAACTGCTTCAAGAAAAGCATGTTAAACAGTTAAAAATTATGATGATATTACAGTTATTTTAATTCTAAAATTGAATCATAGTATTTGTATATAAATCTTCTTATAATTTGGGTAGGCATCTCAGCACATTTTACAAATTTGATACAATTGTCAAATTTTAAATTCTCCTTGATTCAAAATTCTTAAAATTCTTCTCTTAGTTATTCTGTTATTCTTTTATCACTTTACCTGGACATTTCCTGGTGTTCTCCCTGTCTTCTTCCCCATTCATTGATATGTACAAAACCATTCTAGGAAGGTGAAATGCCCTTTCATTTCACTATGAAGTGAAAACATGGTTCAGATTGCTTTTTGCCTAATTTTAGCTGTAATGAGTCATTTTTCTTCACCTTCTATGTGGAGTTACTTCTCCACACAGAAGAACCTATGAATTAGAGGTAGAAGCACTTTTTTAGCCAGTACTTTCTTGTTTACTTCACTGAAAGTGTGGGTGAACCCTAAATTCTAACAGTCTAACCTGCTGCTCGTGAGCAAAGAGGCAGTCACTGTGAGCTGATATACCTCCAGTGTTCTTCCCAAACGTATCTTTTTTAGAACTGAAATAACTGGCTGGGAAAGACCTCTGATGTACCTCATGTGAAAGAGCAGTAGGATGTGCCTCCAGCTATTTTCACAAACAAAAGAAGAAACACTGGTATGGGTATGGCTTTACAGAGAGGAAGCTCACATTCAGGATAAGACAATCCAGGTACCAGTCAAAAAGTGAGGAAAATCTGGAGCATTCTCCTTTACCTTCAGGCCAAATTATACAACAGTGTCAAAACATAATATGTAACTACTTAAGCTGAACTGCAGAATGCCAGATTGTCCCCTTATGTCAGGGTTGTGGATGAAGAAAGCTACGAGAAGCAGAAGAGAGAACAGGAGATCTGCCAGGAGATCTGTGGCACCCCTGATAATGAGACCCCTGTTTGAAGTTACTGAGATGTTCTACCCTCATGCGCTTTGGGATTTATTGTTATTCACCTTTGATTGTACCCCAAAATGGTTTTTATAAAAAATCCCTCTGTTCTGTATCCCTTTCAACCCCTGTTCCGGATTGGTTCCTGCTTGCTGCATTGCAGTAATTCCTTTTATGGCTATGATCTCTCTTATGGGCAATGCCAACCTTTATTTTCTCTTTATGGTAGTTGATTGCATGCTCCTCCCTAATCTCACCTTCCCTTCTAGTAGTTTCCATCCCAACTCTATAAAAAGCCAGAGCCCCCTTAATAAAGTGCCATTTTCCCCACACATCCCGAGAGTGGCGAACCCTTTTTCCCTTTGGGACTGCAACACCCTTACCTTGTGAAGAGCTGCTCTACCCAGCTGTCTTATTTAGAACCATCCTTTGCTAAGTACTTCTGAAAATCAAATATAAAAACTTCAAAATTAATTTAAAAAATTGGAAAGGTTTGTTCTTAATCCCTAGAGCATACAACAGGGGACACTGTATCTCGTACAAGCATATCCCATAGCCATGTTCTGTCATGACTTTATTTCTCAACTTAAGGAGGTTATCATCAAATAGCTGTTTGACCCCATGATAGTTTGGAGGGCCATCTAATGGCATTCAAAATATTTAATAAAAAAGAACAATTAAGCAAAGTATGCAATCCAAAATAGTTTTTGCAAACAGATGAAATTTTTGCATGTTGCGTATTTGGGGGAGGGGAGTAACCTATGTTTGTAGAAGAAACCTTGAAATATGAACCAGTTGCACCTCACAGTTTTAGAAAAACGGAAAGCAGACACAAAAGGTCAATTTTCCCAATAATTTTGGCATTTGGGGATATATTGTGTTTCATTCTCTTTAAATTATTGGTTTTGTCAATAATATTACACAAGATTTTTTTCTGGATACCATACAGACTTAAGTCACTTGCTTTTGTCTTATTAATTAGGTTATTGATGGCATTTCAGAGGTGATTTTTGGTTTCCCAGAGTGTCTGTTTCAGGAGTGAGAAACAATACTTTTGTAATTCATGGAATGGCTTATTATTAGGACTTGGAAATCAGCTGCAGGACATAACTATAGTTCCTGTAGTTTTGTACAGTGGGATAAAATCTAATAACCTGTTGCAGAGCCAGCCTTAAAAGCTGAAACATTTACCAGTCTTCTGCTTGGCATTGATTGGACATGCATTACCAGAGAGGAAAAACAACACTCTGAAAAAACAAAACAGAAAGAGCCTGAAAATAGAAAAGAAACTAGGCAGAAAAGCTTGGAAATAAAGATATTGATAGCAAACTGCTGTCTGGGACAGCAATAACTTAATTAAGTATATCTCACATGATTCCATATTGTACATTTCATTCTGTACAATGGGGAAGGCAAGGTAAGAGAGGGGAGAGGGGAAAGGAGAGGAAAGGAGAGGACAGAAGGGGAGGTAAGAAAGCATGTATTTGTTGGCCTCTTCTCTGTTTCTAGACCAGTACAAAGTACAGAGTGGATTTCTTAATAGCCCAGAGGATAAGAGTAGTTACTGCATTGTATGCTTGTCTCCTATATATAGCAAAATAGCACTATAT
Source organism: Manacus vitellinus (assembly GCF_001715985.3). Lineage (NCBI taxonomy): Eukaryota > Metazoa > Chordata > Aves > Passeriformes > Pipridae > Manacus > Manacus vitellinus. The sequence goes on along the minus strand of NW_021940864.1, from coordinate 24,267,474 downwards.
ATTGTAGTTCTGTCTACCTTTTATATTCCCAGTGAGAAAGCTGATACTAGTGTGGAAACAAGGGAGTAAATGCCAGCAGCTTATGTGAATTTGTTTATGTGATGTTGAAGGGGAAAGTCTGTGTTGGTGTGTTTGACTTTCACAAATAGTTTAGCTGAAGGGCAAGAATGAGCAGTATTACCTCAGTGGTGTTTTACTTCATCAAACGCACACGGATCATATGGAATTTTTGTGGACACAAGGGTTTCCGTTAAATTGCAAGAGGATTTTCAGTCAGTACTATGCTAGAAATTCCTTTAGATAGCCACATCTGTATGGTGCTCAGCAATTCTGAGGCAGTTTCCTTTATGTTTCTTTGTTTTCACAAGACATAAATCATATGCTATCACAGATTCAGCTCCTTACTAAGACTTAAGCTATTCTTGGTGTTGGCTTGTTTTTGGTTGCTTTGGTCGGGTTTTTCTTTGTTTGTTTCTTTGGGCAGGGTGTTTGTTGTTGGGGGGAGGGATTTGTTTGTTTTTCTTTTTACCTGACCAAACTCTAAGATTAGTTCAGTTGCTGATTAGAGCATAGAGTTATAACAGCAAAGTTGTGGATTTGATCCCCATAATGGCCATTCACTTAAGAGTTGGACTCTATGATCCTTGTGAGTCTCTTCCAACTCAGAATACTCTGTAATTCTGTGAAAACAAACAGATGTGGCATAGTTAGCGAAGGCATTTTTTGTAGTGGAGAGGTATCTGCAGTAACTCCTTATAGTAATATAGATGGGCTCACAATTATGCATAGGCTAATTCTCCTTGAACTCCTGATGTGACTCCTGTACTTTGGGAACAATATTCTGCCTTTTGTCCACTTGGCCTCCCACAGAGGAGAGGGACAAAGAAAGAAGAAAAGAAAGGATATAAAGAATAGAAGCAGCAGCATATTTTTTTAGGCTGCTGAGCTTTTCTTCTTGCAAAAAGAAAACAAATGGCCTTTTATTCCCATTGCTTCCTGTGGCACTTTTCCTCTCTGTGGATCCCATTAATTTTAACACATTGGTCTTACCATGTAGGTCCAAGTTCCTCTCTTGTTTTTGGTTCCTTTTAGTGACCTGAAGACTCGTAAGAGGAAGTAGGACATAGCTTCACAGGACAAAAGAGGGCAAAAGCTCAAAGTGAGAATTTCTACAGAAATGATAGCTCACAATCCTGCAAAATAAGGCAATACTTTCCCCTTCCTCTCTTCATTCATCTTCATTCAGTTTACAGTCAGAAAGGGGAAAGGTTTTTCTGAAGAAGTTGAGCTTCTGTCCATTCCTTAAATAATCAGAACTTGTAATGCTCTAAATGATCATTTCTGCACTAAAATAAATGAAGTCTCTATTTCCATATTCAAAATGTAATTTGCAACCAAAATGAAATAAAAAACATGCAACTGTGGTGTCCTTGCAGTTTTCTTCAATTATTTTCTCTGCGTTAGAAACCTTATTCTTTTTATGGTTAATAAATTCCACAAAAATGACATTAAAGTAAGTGGTCTATTAGCTAGGATTGATGATCAGTAACTAATAATCATACTACACTGTAGTTCAAGAAATGCCTAGGTAGTTTTACAATACAAACATGCAATTACATGTTAGTTGGAATGACTGAGTTCTAAGCAATCTCTTTTTCTGGGTGAAAAGTCTATTTAGTATACTCTTAGTTCCTAATATAAAAATTAAAATTCCATTTTCTGTAACAACAACTCAGAGCAGTTGAGATTTTAAGCCCAAATTTTCTTAACTGTCTTTCCCTGAGATTGCACAGGAGTATAAATTATGCTGGGTGGAAAAAAATGGAGAAAATCATACAATCTTATTTTGCATCAAATACCAGACTTTTTTTCCCATATTTGATTAATGGTATTCTCTCACAGTTCACAAGGGGAAGACTTCCCATACAGAATGGAGCACAATTCTATTTTTATGGAGATCAGTACAAACAGGTACTTACTACCTTTCTGTATTGTCCTCAAAGTCTTCAAAGATGTGATTTTTGAATGTCAAATACTTTTCATGTCATCAAAAGTAACATATGAAATTAAATTTGACAGAAATAGTCATTATTTAAACTGAAGGTAGTTTGACATGAACATTTTATGAACTATTTTGCATTCTGTTAACCACATTTCTTAGTTTTCTGAAAGGATATGCCTGTATTTTCTTTGAGTTGCTGGGCAGCATCATGATTTAATCCATTCGATTTCAAAGACAGATAGAAAAAAAATAAAAACTCTGCCTCCCCCAGGCTTAATCAACAGGGAATATACAAAGTTAACTCTCCCCTCTCTTTTCTTCCTGACATTCTCCTTCCAACATAGTTAATTTGAAGAAGTGAGGACATCTCTAGATATAGGGACAGAATAGTAATTTTGAGAGAACCATGAAAACTGCAATTGCTCCATCATCTCTCATGATGGGCAAATTATAATTCTAATTCACACTGATATTTCCAAATCCATCGAAGAAAAATATTTCTTACACTTATGTAAATTGTGATGAAGAAGTGATGGAAGTGGGGATTGCTGGCACGTATGTAGCCTCCATATAATTATTGTCCCATATAATGCATATGTTTCAGGTCACAAGGCACTGAAAAGTTTATGTCACTTATGTTCCTCTCCACCACCATCACAGCATGTGTATTGTATCTCTACATACTAATGCATAGGCAGAAGTTTTAATTCCCCAGTCAAAAAAAACCCCATTCATAGCTGAAGTGATTGTGGAAAAGTAAATTGCAGTGGTAGTTCTATTTTTTTCTGTTCTGTATGGGACTGGTTAAAGCTCAATATCCAGTCCAAATAGCTAAAACAATACTGCTAAGCTATATTTAAGTTAATTGTTCAGAAATACTAACCCGATAAACACGGTTGAATTAAAAGACCAATGAAAGTGTTTTGGTATTTCTTTCATTAATAGTATACTACATCTCAATAACTTTTTTATGCATTTCTCCTGCCAAATGTAACAAGATGGTAGGCAAATATTCACTAAAGTGGTATGTTAGCTAATTTAGGATGCTGACAGTATTGAAGTTCTTCAACAATTTATTTACTGGCTTGCACTTTACCACAAACTTGTAATAAACATGATTTCATCGCTGACTTATGAGGCTTATGAGGAATTAACAACATAAAAGGAGAAGAAGATGGAATTCTTTGATATGATATGATATGATATGATATGATATGATATAATTACTTGCATGTATTATTAAAGCTATGTCCAATTTAGTGAGCTGCTACTTTATAAATTCTTGTGTATTAGAAATTATGCACAGTTACAGAGTATTTTCCATGCACTTCCAGAGCTAAATACTACAAGATTTCTACCCCTCTCATGAATGATTATTATGAAACTTTTTAAAGATGTGCTCAAAAAGCATGTTGGTTTCTCCTAGTCCATAGAAATGCTACATTAGAAAGGTCATGGATAGTTCTTTGGTATTTTTCCTAACTTCTCCCTGACTGGTGATGATTATCCTGGTGTACCACAGACCTCTGCATACCTAGGAGCACATAACAAGCTGAAAAGCAACCACTATACACCTATACACACTTCAAAGAACAGATCCTCAATGTTGTTGTCCATGGGTTTCTATGGCACTCAGAAACACCACTAGCACTGAAGTTTGTTCTTACATTCACAGAAAAAAAAAGGGGGGAACTCTAAAGCAATAGTACATTTTTACTTGGATAGATTTTATTTAAAATTATGAACTGAACAATTTAACTGTGCATTTAGTGATAGCCTGGTTTCTAAAAGTCCTTTGCCTGATATCAAATCTGACCTAGACATAACCTAGACATAAACATCTTTCAATGGGAAATAAATCCCTTTTTCTCTTGACCAAGAGAAAAGAGCATGTTTCAAATGATGCAAAAACAAGTTTCCTGAAAATGAAACCAACAACGAAGTGAAGAGGGTTTCTGCCTCTGAGAAACATTTTTTTCTCTCTTTCTTTCTGGTGATTATGTATGCAAATGCTTGTACAATTTTGCTAAGGGAAAGCAAATTTGTTTGCAACTGAATAAAAATTTCAGGGCTTTGATTTTTTTCTGATATTGCTAATGGTTTGGTTTGGTTTTGGTTTTGTTTTTGTTTTGCTGGGGCGGAGACAATAAAAATGAGTGCAAAACAAAAAAAAAAAACAAAACAAAACCAAAAACCAAACCAATCCCCAGAACATCAAAGCAACATACCAGTTTCCTCACTCTGTCTTCTCTGATCAAATACAGCAGTGCTCCTGGTCTGAGGCTAATCCTTGTTTATGAAGTGTCTCAGTACATGTTACAAAGTTACATTCATTTTTCCAAAGCCTTATGGTATTGTCATCACAAGTAAAGTGTTAGGACATTATCACAAGCTAGAAATGAGGCAGGAAGAACTGTAGTTGTACAAGACAGTACTTCAAGTATATCCTAGCCAGCACTCTTAACTATGAACAGTGCAACTTTTTAAGCTGCTAGCTGCAAAACAGACAACACAATGGAAGGCACAGGCCACTTCAAAGAGAAAAATTGTGCCTTTTGTCAGGAGAAACATATTATGCATATCACCTTATTGGGTTTTGGGTATGTTCAGGTACAGAATCAGAGTAGTGTCTGATATACTGGTATTAAGGCTGTTTATTAGATTGTTGTCTACGATTTCTTTCCTTTATTTATTTTCATCCTGTAGCAGTACTGTTGCATTTTTCCATTACAAAAGTTATCAATAGAAAACTAGATGGAAGTTATCAAAAGACAACACAAGTATGAACCTGCTCTTGTTGCACACTGCAAGCCAGTTCTGAAAATCACATATTGGTGTACCATTTTCATTAAAATTTTTTTTTTTTAATTTATATTTCAGTCAAAAAAAAAAATTAAAATGTGTGGAGTCTGTATGTGTGGGTATGTGCATATAAATGGGATATGAGATCTTCTAAATGAGAAAGACAAGAAAAAAACATAAATGTACAACAAAAGTATAATTTAGGTGAGACAAAATTTCCTTGTGATCTTGTGACCCCGAAATTACTTTGTTCTTCATGGACTCTGTCCATGAGGATACTTTCAGCAAGTTCCAACTTATACTTCTGTAAAACACTTCCTCCTTCCACAGTTCAGTTATTACTTTGTCTGTCTTGCCTTAATTGTCTAATCCATGATCAAATTAGATGTAATGGTTTACAAATGTGCATTTGTATAGAAAGGTGGTATTTGGGAACTGAAATCCAAGGCAGTGTGCATTAAACACTAATGTGAAGTCAAAACAACTCATCTTTTATTTCTTCTTTCATCCTGAAATGGCTTAACAGAACAGTTGAATTCATTGAGGCTGGATCATCAGTGAAAGGACAAGTACAAGAATAAGAGAACTGAGTAAGTGGGTTTCAGCTGCATAAAGACATCCATTACTGCACAGTAGCTTATATTTAGACATGCCTACTATAAATATCTGTATCTATCTGAAATGAAAAGTAAGAGATTGTTCCCTCACCCAGGAATGGCTTTAGTGCAGTTTCACCAAAGAAGCCGATATACTAAAAAAATAAAAATTCTCAAAATTCCTCTGAGTTTGGTTCTGCTAATATATCAAGCTGGTATCTCCCTAAAGAAGTTAGTCTTAAAGGCAAAACCAGTGTAAACCAGCTTACAATCTGAATCATGCTCCAAAGTAAGGATCAGAGCCACATATAGATTTTGGCCTTCTGGGATACATAATCTGGGACTGAAGAAGACTCACTTCACTCAAGTAATCTATCTTAAAAGTATCTGTCTTGATTCTCTGAAAATCTCAGAACTTCAATATGAATGTTGATGTACAAGCTTCTCATTTCCCATCATGCCCTTGCTTAAGGTGAAACATCTTTCTGTGCTTACTTTTTTTTTAATTAAACCCCATTCAGATCCATTCATTTTTCCCTTGGAACAGTTACATGTTAATTGAGGATTGATAAGTTACCTACCTTCAGCTTCTCTGTAATCACCACAGAACTCAGTATGTTATCACAAGACACTCCTTCTATATTCATCTTTTTTTCCAAAAGAATTTAGGAGTTTAATAAGTGCTCTTCAGCAAACTATCAGGTCTTTGACTGTGTTACTACAGGAATAGAAAGTTGCTACTATTATATGGCCTCTATCAAATGATGAAATGTTCATGTGGTCAAAGTGACACCTTTTGAATAGTAGAAAATAATTGCTATCCTTTTTCTTTTTGTTTTGGTCTGGTTTTGGTTTGGGTTTTTTGACAGATGGGCTTCAAATACTTTAAAATGATGAAATAAAATTTCATCTCCTACACATTGGGTATGTGAGCATAAATGGTCAATTCTTTGATATGATTTTCAAATGGAGGTTAGATGTAGAAAAATAATAGTAATTTGTACTTCGTATTTTAGGATTTTGAACAGTTGTACACCTGCCTGAGAAGCTGTCACTATTTTTGTTAGTCTAATTCTGTTAAATAATATTTTTGTGGCAGAGAATAATTTTCAATCTATATTTCATCTAGTCCCATGAGAAGAATAATTAAATGGCAATGGGATAAATTATGTTCCATGGCCTCAAAAAACAGCACAAATACCTGGGGGAAACAAAAACTGGGGTTTGCCGACACAGTAAGCTATAAACACCTTTGTTGCTATTTCTAGGTGAGGGGAAGGAAGAGGCTTCATTTTGGACTGAGACAATTGTCAAAAGAGGGTTGTTTAAGAAGATTTTTTTATCAAATCACCTATTAGGTGATTTGATGCAATTAAATGTCAATGGCCTTTTGCTGCCAACAACTGCTCTCTGGCCTAAAAAGTGTCAAGCTCGTGAGGTCAAGAAAGGAATTAAGGGATTTTACAGATAATCAGAATTTTAATCAACAACTGAAATCCGAAGTTAGCAGAGCTCAAACTAGAAAAATAATGCCATATTTGGTAGTCAGACAGTGAGAGTGAATATCATGGAACATGACAAGTTCTTCATCACCTTCAGTTAAGATTGATGTCCTTCTAAAAGATGCACTCAAATGAAACTTTTAAAATCAAGTGTAGCAATGACTTTCAGCAATTCTATATTAGGATTATCTAAGAGGTCAAACAGACATTTAAAATATTTCTCTGACTTTGAATTCCATGAATATTATTAATATATATAGCAAAAAAATCTAATACATGTCATAGGATATTTATGAATGACTAAAAGATTAAATTAACTTTTGCTCTGAAGAAATTGATTTTATTTTTTATACTTGTCACTAAAAAGAGAATAAATTAAATTGGATAATTATATTAGATAATTGTCAATAATGTTATAAAATAGGTATATGTTAACAAACTCTATACAAATAATAATTCCAATTAACATGCTTTAGAGGGTATAAAGGAAAGTGTCTGTTAAGCTTGTTGAATCATCTATTTTAGAATATATGTAGAAAACAGAAGGCAATTGGAAATTAGTCTATCAAACTATATCAGTTCAAGTTACCTTCTCATTTAAAAACGCTGAGACAGGTGAAGTATTCAGATGATGCCAGTCACAAAAGTCACCCACTCTGAGGTGGAAGGCTCCTTAAAAAATCCTTTGGATCAAGCTTCAGGAAAAAGAAGCACACACATGATATTCTCCATCTGGAGGATGTGGTCAAGATGGGTCTATCAAAAAGTAGCTGCAGCCTCTCAGTGCTTTCACCACGGTCACAGTTGGAAGCTGGGCTGTGGATCTGTAGGCCAAGCTTTTACATTTACTGCTGATAACTATAAGAAGCTATGTGGAGTGCTGACAAATTCTTTTCAGCCACTGACCTAGATTTAGCATGGTTCAGTTCAAAGGCCTTTTTGTAGATAGAGAACCCTGTCATTCCTTGTATTTTGTCTAATTTATGCAACTCATTTAGTCTAGAAGACTCTACGGTTGGTAGCAGACAATTCAAAGCCTCTAGGGAATACACTAAATATGAGCATACCTCAGTTTATACAGATATACCTCTGTATATCTGACAATAACAAAGATTACTCTCTAGCACTATAAAATAATGATTCCCATGAGCTATTCCCAAAGGACAGACATCAATCAGAGTTTCAATCTCATTATAGACTGGAGAGCTTTTATCTCCTTTGACAAGTTCAAGTTCAAGATGATGACTTTGACCTTTTCAGAGCACCTCTAAATTCACAGAAACTAGTGTCTTTGCCATGGACACCTATTTATCTATATCAGCAGAGTAGCTTACAGAAATTTTCTACTGTATTCACCATAATCTTAGATTTCACTTTTCCACTCCTTATAAAATTCCTTTTCACATATAGAACCATAAAGAGAAGCTGGACATTTACCACTTCTGTCATCCTATTAATTTTCTATTAAAATTTATCTATCATTAGAATATCATTATGACATTCTAATGAGAACCTTTCTACCTAAATCCTTATATCTAACAAAAAAAAAACCAACCAAACAAACCAAACCCATGTATTTTTCTTGCTAAAAAGGCCCTGCTAAACCTCAACTGACCTTAAAGATAGAAGGATATTCCTGTTTACACAGGGAGTGCGTGCCCTTCTGTACATTCTGAACCCTCTACAAAAGTAAGGATTTTTTTGAGATTGCTGATATCATATAGTGTTCTTACTTTTAAAATCTCTTAGTAGCTATCTAGCAGTGTACATCATCAGAAGCAAACACGTATATTAATTTTCAAGACTTACAATGACTGAATCCACACCTTTTTCTTTTTTTAAATCAGAATACTTTTGTCTTCCTAACTTATCATAGTGCAGTGGGACAGCTTCCCAGAATAAACGCTGACTCCAATTTTTAAAAAATCCCCATTCTTTCTGTACTAACATTTCCATTACAGAATAAAGCACTAGTTCAGACTGATTGACAATCACCAGATAAGGACTTTTGTATAAACCCTGTGTCATATATTAAGACTCAATTTTATAAAGATAGCCCCAAAGTTTCCTTTTTGCATACAGATGTTATACTACAGTATAGCTTAGCAGTGAGAAAACTAGAATCAGTCCAGATTTATATACTGAGATACATCCCATTTTTCAACATGCTATGTTGGTCAACTCATTGCACAGTTGTTGACTCATCTTCACAGTGAAGACAGTGCACTCACTGCTGATTTACACAGGACATTGCATCTTACAATAATTCATCTAGAACATTTGATAGCTCTGAAAGCCATCAAAATGGCTTTCAAATGCCATTTCCAGAGTCTTTTCAGGGGGTTCTTTGCTTTCTTTTTATTACATCTAGGAATGAACATCTGAAATAACAAGTATACACAGGAAAATGAGTAAGTTGATCTCTGCTTTTGGCTGTCTTGGAATATATTCACATTAGAACTGAAAGATAGGTGAAATTATTGGAGTGGAGCAATTGTTACATGCAGAATGTCTGAGTTTTAGATATGCCAGCCCCATTACTATGTTTCATGCCTAAAATCATGTTCTTACTATTTCTTATTTTTTTGGCCATAGTCATCTTGTACTCCATAAGTGTATTAATCAGCAGTGTATATCACCTAATTTCAAGCCAATCTTAACCTCCTGAAATTCCATTCCCCTTAGAACACATAGGAATCACATCAAACTAACACCATTTTTTTTCTGTTCTATCCTATTTTTTGGCAATTTAAAAGCTATACATGATCATAGAATCTGTTAATTTTTTTTCTCTAACTGAACTCTCCTTTACTACTTCTCAGCATTGGAGGGTGTGAATATTTTTTGTATACATAATGAGCATCCAAAGACATGAAAGGAAACTTGTTGCAGTTCCTTCACCCTGGAACTTCAGTTAATTTTACATGTTTGAAGAGAAAAGAGAATATCTAAAAAAATATCTAAGCCACTAGTCTGCTCTTTTCATAGTTATTAATACCTATAATAAGATGTGTATTTCAGGATCTTAATCTTTAAACAATCCAGAGTTCCTGTTCCTTGAATTCTGCTTGTCACACAGTTTATATAGTTTCTTTCAATGCTTTTGAATCCAGTCCTTTCTAGTTATAAGTAATGTGAATAGCATCTACATATTCAACCAACTTAATATGGCTTCTCAGATTATCACCAACAGCAAAAATGTACAGTAAAAATGAGGGTAGAGGAATTATTTATATGATTTGTAAATATCTGACTGAAATGCTAAATCTAGTTGTCTTTGGTTTTGTTTTGTGGTCAAGAGTAAGCAAGATGACAGTTCAAAGTGCCTAAAGCAGGCTTCCCCTTTGATTTGCCCAGTGCAGTTTGACTATGCAGGGTGCCTAAAAATGAGATTTGTCTGACCAAAAGCAGATATGAACACCTGATCTGGTCCCTTGAGGCTTCTTTTCAAGGTCAGCAGGACAAATAGAGAGCAAATCTTCTCTAAACTGCATGTCAGTAACAGGTCTAGTGAATCACCTTCTGCTTTTCCCATTGACCTTAAAAAGAATGACTTGCTTAAATGTATATGACTACAGTTTATGTTGTAAATGCCTGAAGTTGGTGAGATGAATTCCATACTAACCTCCTAATTCAGATTATTAAATTTAGCTAGTAACTTCATGGATAGCTCCAGAGTATCCAGTAATTAAACTTTTTTATTTTCAAGTACTGTTTTGCTACAACCTAGTCTTCAAAGCACAGTTTATGTTTAGTTTTCAGGCAGCAAAAAATAATTTAGCAGATACATTTCACCCAAAAACTCATCCCACCTACTCGTTCCAGCCCTGTAGCTCCTGCTCCATATCCACATCAGATAGTCATCCAGAATCATAGCTAAAGGTGATTATCAAAGAACCTGCAGTTTCTGTTTAATGCTTGTGTAAGATTCATGGCCTATCTGACAACACAGATGCAGAATTCTTGTCTTGCAGAGTCATCTTAATATCACTGCACCATCCAGACGCATTTAAATTGTGTCAAGCTGTAAGTTTGAATAGCTCAACCAGACAACTCTTCAGGAAGGAACCAAGGAGCTCTCAAGCCCACAGTATATTCTTCTGTTATAAGAGCCATCCTGGAACCAGCAGGGAGACAATGAGTAGGTCTTAGTGGTAAAATTAAGAGCAAGACAGAAAAAAAACTGAGGATGAACCCAGTAGGAAAACAAAGACCAAGAAAATATATAAGCTTAGTTAGGCCAGGCCTGAGGAATAAGAAAGAACAGTGGCGTAGAGAGGCTACAGCCTGAAGCCTGAAAGGCTGGTGATTTGACAGCTCTTGAGATATGCTCCAGATTCCTGAGGCGCATCAAGGTTTGATGGCTGTGTAGTTCACTTGCAATGCCATGTGGGCAGCACCACCTGCTCTGTGAGGCCCCTATGATCACAGCCCTCAGGAGGACCATTAGCTCCTTCTGAATGGTTGGCTCTGGGATATTGGACAAATTTTTGAACGCAGCAGGAAAATGTTAGTGCCTAAAAGATGTGTAGTACAGCTGTACATTACTTTGCCGGGAAACAGGGAAGATCTTTGGAGACATTTGGCTAAGATGTCTGCCAGAGAGATTTGTTCACAATAGTTTGTGAAATTGGATGATCGCACAGACACTAGTCGTGGCAAATAGAATAGGAACAGAAGCAGAGAGGAGTTTGACCCGGACATTAGGAGAGAATGTGAGCCCTTTTCTGGTAGAGTTCTGTCTCAGCTCAGAATCTGTAAATTTTGGCTTGAATCTCCTTCCAGGGCACATCTGAGACAGCAGTGTACTGAACAAAATGAAATAAGTTTGAATAAAGACACTATATATTTTTCATACACTTATAATAATATACTTTTAACATTTTAAAAGAATTTTGGCAAATAAGAGATCACTGTTTGCTTATGGTTGCTCCTGTTTGGCAATAAGTATCAACAATCTCTTCACAGATTTTTAAAATTTTTCTCCTTTTTTTCAATTATTCATAGTGCTCTACAAATCAGAAGAATACCTTGTTTATAGAACTACGTCTCAAAAAGCAAGACAGTACTCAAACTATATATTCATATGACTCTTAAATGGTTAGTGCTTCTGGTAATAATGTGAGTTTTTACCTAACTACAATTTCACATAAGTGAATGACACACAATTAAAATAATGGCTATTCCAAACTTTTCATCTATCTGAAGGAAACATGTTTCCTGCAGCAGTTGGCAGCATATTTGGAAACCAGACACACTTGCCTGGTGTGTCTGTGAAAGGGGAAAATGAAAATGGGACTTCTGTTACTGCTACTTCACTGCCATCATACCAGAACTCTCCAAGCACAGGAAGTGCAATCCATAAGTGTGTATAACAGTTTGTTTTGGGGTTGAATCTTCTGGTTGTATTGGCAATGAGACCTCCATGGAGCAGTGGCAGCAAACCACTTCCAAAGAGAAGCAGGAAGGGCTGCAAAACTGCAGGTACTCTGCATACAAGGTTCCCACCCAGTAATAACCCACATCTCATTGACAGGCATAAGTCAGAGTGTTTAAGAAAGATTCTGCCAGGTTGATGTGAGAATTGGAGTAATTGTAAGGACCAGAAGTTTTATAACTGTTTGTGAACACAGTGACAAACTAGAGCTGTTGCTTTGGACCACCTCCTTTAAAGAGCTAGTAGGGTTGCTTCTGCAATAACACAAGCAGCTCAGAAAATGCCTTGCTGGTTCAAGATGTAGGAAGGGTGATGTACATGTCACAGGTCTATAAAGATACAATGTGCCTTAAGTAGTTGAAGGACTTGAGGTGCAGGTCTCAGTTTGGGGAAGGAGAGCAGAGATGTACAGTACGAGTAAAAGGAAATTTCAGTGACTATGGGCTGGAAACACTGACCTTGGAGGAAAATGGTTAAGAAGACAGAAGTTAGTATGCTGGGATGGTGGATTAACATGCAGAATTTGCACTGGAGATATATATATAGATATATAAATATATTTTTTTCTTAAGTTTTCTATAGAATATTATATTCTTTTATTAGACTTGACAGTTATTAGAACTATTCAGCAACAGGAATATATCCCTACTTACATTCAGGCTTACTTATCACACAAATTAAACATCGTATCACCAGTCTCCTTTTAATTACTCTCCCTCTTGAAATCTGCTGGCCTGATTTACAGAGCAGTACAGCAAATGCAAGATTACACAGACTTCACAATGAGCTGTAAGCACCTATAAAAATGAGGCCAACTTTATACTTGGGTATTGCGCAACCCAGAGCTAATGAAGCAGCCTCACTACAGAACATATCCTGTATAAAACATTCATAACAAAAACTACATATTGCAGTGTGGAGGCTGATATTTTGAGAGTTTGGGGGGTTTTTTAAGTCACCTACTTTTTCCTGAGCTTTGTAACATCAATGAGCACAAAAAGATGGCAAAAGACAATGTGATTTTTGGTGACTGTAAGCATGAGACTATTTTATTTTAAATGCCCTTTAATCTATTAATTTATTTTAATACCAAAATATTGGCACACTTTTCTAAAACACAAATCATGAAGATAGAAAAATTTATAAACACAGACAGAATAAACCTAAATATAAAACAACATATGTTTGACAAGGAAGCTAGATTCTTTCTGTTTTAGGGTTTTTCCTTTGATTTTTTGATACTGAAAACCAGTTTATTTATATTTTCCAAATTTCATAGTTTCAGGGGTCATAATGAAGTCTGCTCTACTTACTTCTGAAATCAGAATGTGAATCTTGCCAACTTGTTATTTCACCCTGCAGGGCTTGCAGAGCTTCAGCACAAGGTTCTCTTTGCATGCATTTTTAAAACTAACAATTTACAAGAGGTACTGAAAATACCATTTTGCCCAACATTCAGCCCTAAATGTCAAAAATGTCTGAATTCTTCTGAAGCTGGTGAAGTTTAGGCTATACTCTGGCTAAGTTTGGCCCATTGTTTTTGCAGAAAAAAAGGTGATTTTGGTAGCAAACACATTAGAAGTTACGCATAGCTTATAGTTCGGCTTTAGTATTTGAAAGCATTATTTTTCAGGACATGCTTGTTGTTTGAGATCAAAGAACTATGGAGTCAAAATTCCCAAATATTCTGTATTAATAATATTTGAAGGACAAGAACATATTTTCCAAAACTTAATGCAATGCTGCTTGCAGGCTCCTTGAGAAGTGTACCAAGGGATTTATAAGGGCAGTTGCAGTTCATACATGCCCAGGAGAACTTAGTGCTGAAAAACGATTGCACTATTCCTGCAATGTAAGGAACTCCCTGAAACCAGACATGAATGTATTAATAGCTGTACCTCCTCTTCTCTAAAGTCAAACCATTATAAAGCACTGATATATTAAACTGTTAGAGAGTAATTAAACCATAATTGCATGATGAAAAATAACCAATAGAATTGTGAAAAATTACCAAAATATTAATGCTTTGCTTTTTAAATGCAATATAGCTATGTAATCCACTGGATTACAGCATCCTTTATGGAATAGATGGGAATTTGCAGTAGATTTCAATTAACAATTTTCTTGTTTAATACTGTCAATTAAAACATTTAAAAATGTCTAAAAACACAGAACTTCAGAGTTTAGATAAAACTAATCTCAATTCATATCAGCATCTTTACATGTTGCAGTGTTTTATGTAAATAGGGCTGTATTTGTATCCTCAAAAAAGCAAAAAATTAGGCAGGGCTTTCAGCCTAATGGATTGAAACAAAAGATCTGACTATCTAAAGAGTTGAGTATAATTCACAGAAGCCTGAGAATGGGCACTCCACCTTTACCCAGCTGCCAAAGCATAGAAACATGGTATAATCTAAATTGTAATTCCTGAGCACCTAGTGCACTAGTGAAAGGTATCCCTGCCCATGGCAGAAAGAGTTGGAAACAGATGATCTTTAGGGTCCCTTCCAACTCTAACCATTCTGCAAGTCTATAATTCTATGATCTGTATGAAAATATACTTAGAATCTTTCTGGTTTAAAAAATTATCAAGACCTGTGTTTCTCCTTTGAGGAAACCTTGGTCTTCTGCTTAACCTCAAAGTACAGGCAGAATCCAATCCAAAGTCCTTCATCAAAAATGACCCAATTACATTAGGTATTTTTAAACTGGAGATCACCCTTACAGAAAAGATCGGGTTGAAATGTTTTAATTGCATCAATTATCTTAAGTAATTCATTAAAATGTCACAACACTGAGAGTTGATGCTCTCCAGAGTTCATGTATATGTGATCTTGGTTGCTTTAATGTTTATTTTTTATCATCCATAATCATTTTACTCAGACAAGATGCTTCTGTGTGTATGTAAGCAGAACAATGAAAAATTTGTAATTTCAGATCACGTAAAATGGGAAGAACTTGTGCACAGATCTGAGAGCACATTTTTTCTCTTTTCATTTTTTATTAAAATAAAAATCTAAATAAATTACTGAGAAGCCATGAATAGTGTGTAATCTCTCACTCTGCTGTATATTTACCAATCTTCATAAAGAATGTGTTTTAATTGTTTGTTCAGTGCTCCATTAATTATCTCAGACACAAGCTACAGTTTATTTGAGTTTTAGTTAAAGCTTTAGAGGAAAAAGGGAAAAAAAAGTGGCATCTTAGTTTCCTGATCTCACCGAAAAAGATGTAAACTATGTAAAGTTCAACATAAATATATTTAAAGTTGAAACCCAGTGCTAGGTTTTGAAATGTAGTGCTGACTTAGATACAAAGATCACCAGGCACAATTCCCGTAGGTCCTACAAGAATCAAATCAATTGATTTAATTTCAGCTCCTTCCTACAGGAATCAAATCTCATAATGAACACTTCTTAGAAACTTAAGGTCTGTCTCACAGACAACTGAGTTTGTTTTCACAATTATATTAGTAGGTTGACCTGAAATCATGCTTCTTTAATCCGCAGGACAAGAAGCCCCACTACACAAAAACGAAGAGACACTGAAGGATTGTGAGGATTTGATCTTTTCATCTTAATCAAAATACGACCTGATTACACAATGCATAACTATTTTTCTGATAAATATTTTTGAAAACAACATCATTAGCCTAGTAGATGAAAGCATAAGAATATTTAAAATCTGGAAGACAAAGCTGCACAACGTTAAGCACAAAATTACTTATTTTCAATAGTCAAAATAAGTATCATCTATGAATAGAAAATATCTAATCTGAATTTAATTCTCAGAGCTGAGTACTAAGAGAGATAAAGGGAAAAAATGAACTAACAGCTCTAAAGCCAACACCAACAAAATGCTAAGTTTTAACTTGGAGATAATAAGGTTTCCATAAGGATATGGAAGATTCAGCGATCATATCAGTTCACTTTACTGCTATCTCTAATATCTGGAAAAGAGACTTTGATTAAGATGATTTTGACCTCCCTATGAGAAATGTCTTGGGTATAATAACTGTCCATTCAGTAGTATTGTTACTAGTGATAACCATCAGCAGTTCAGGGATTAGAAAAAGCAATCTGAGCCTTGCATATCACAACATTGCACTTTTGCTCAGACAAGACTGAATAATTTTTGCAAAGGGACTGCTTACCTCTGACAAACAGAAACTAACTTTTAATTTCATTCATCTAGAATGGGTCTTTTGATATTAGAAAACTCTTAAAAGATAATGAAGATTAAGAAAAATTATCACCAGTTATTATGATTTTCTGCTAATTCTTGCCGAAACAAGCCAGAAAAAGTCCTTTTCAGAAAAAATCTGAAAATCATCAATGATATTGAAATTATCGGTATTATAAAAAAATGACATCTATGAAATGGAATGAAATTTTATTTTACAATTCACATTATTTACTGTGTTTTTTCAATATCAAAAAGCAACAAATAAATTTGGTAAGAACTCTGACCTTAGATTAATGAAGATGAAAATTAAGAACAAACAAATAAAATATGTACTCAGAAAGAACAGTTTTTCCTCTCATATATACTCTTTCGCTTAAAAGCAGGCTTTGAAAGTTCCAGGTGAAGTACAGTCACACACTTACTCCTCAAAGCAAAAATAAATTAAAATTCCAAAATTATATTACAGTTACGTAAAAGAGGTTTCACAACAGCTCTGGAAAGTTGTCTCTTAATGTTCCCACTATTACTTAACAGCACACTAGATTTTGCTTTAGTATTTGAAAATGTAATGATTAAGTTATGTCCTTTGTATTATAAAACTTACTAAAAGATAGTGACATAACTGTTTCTTCTGGACATAAAATTTGCATAGAAGTCCATATATTTTCACAATGATTGATTGCGGTGCCTGTGTATGTAGTGTAAGTATAAAAGAAATATTATGGTCTCAGAAAGACAATAAAAAGGATTTTTAATTTAGCTGGTATTATCAGTTATATGTAGAACTCAAAATATTCAGGATTTTGGCACATGCCAAATTAAATGGTAAAGGAAGGTAACTAAATACTTAAACAACAGAAAACTTAAACAAAACAGTGAATTATTCTGATTTCAGTCATGAAATTTTAACTAATATTTTATCTAACTTCTAATAATTACTTTTGGCCTATATAGAAGCTTCTTTCATGAATTCTATCCTCATTTTCAAAACATGTGGAAGAACTTATTTGTGCACACAGTCTGTACATTATTAAATCTAGAAAGTTGATTTGAAGAGCTAGAAACACATTCAAATTATTTTAAAAATTAAAGTTACACTCCATGGGGTATTAGTTTATACTGTAAACAGGTAAGGAAGTTGCTTCAGAATGTCTCATAACCAAAAAAACACAGACAAAAGGTAGATATGTTGACACTAACATGAGGACCCTTTTGGATATCCTGTCTCGTGTAACAATGAAAGCCAGGAGAAACTCCATCAGAGCCAAGGGATTCACAGTCCTGTAAAAGTGATTTGAAAAAAGAATATAGAATATTACCTCCCTGGCATGTTTCCATATATAACTTCTAGGATGTGGCTCCATGTTTGTTATAGATTCAGAGATCTTCCTTCACACTTACAATATATATTCACAACATCCAGAAGAAAATAATAGCAGCAGTAGATGTACAGGAATAACTGTTCCCACTGGCAAAGCTTTCTATTGTGTATCAGACAGCTGCTCTTAAAGAGCCTCCTTGTCTCCATTACAACTACTTGCTCTCTTCTTCCTGTCTTCAATTGCCTATATCCCATTTTCATGTTTCTTCTTTCATCACATAAATTTCAATATCATCAATAATTTTCAGATTTTTTTCTGAAAAAGAATTTTCTGGTTTGTTTCAGCAAGAATTAGCAGAAAATCATAATAGCTGGCCATAATTTTGTCTGGTTTTCCTCCTGTGCTCTTATTAGCACATACTTCTCTTTTATACAATCTATTTGGCCTTGTCCTCTATTTAGCTTTGTCTCTCTCCAGCTCTCTGCATCCTGTCTTCTATTTACACTCTTTCAAAAAGAATAAGGCTTTCCTTCCTGTGCTCCAAATATTCTTCTTTCTTCCTTCTAAAACAGCCTTTTTACTGTCCTCTTTTGCAAAGCATTACTATAATAGATTTCTCCCACAGTGTTCCTGACCTTTTGTTTTCCAAAGTGTTAGTCTGAAAAATTGCTTAGCAGTGAAACCTCAAGGATGTCTGCAATGGTAAAATGAAAAGAACCAAACCTGAGTCCTTGACCCCTGACTGTGCATAATGCTTAGTTGTTTTTTCTCTCCTAGGCTTTGTCTGGACTGTTCAGATCAGTTTTCTCCAAAGAATCCTCACTTGTTTTGGGGATAATTCATATCAGAGATCACACTGAAAAAGAGTGAGCATAAGACCACAACAGTGTTGGCTCTCTCCACCCCCTACAATTCTTCACCACCCCATCCTCAGTAACCACGACACCTCAAAGCCTGTCATAAACAACATCTTTACCAGCTGCTAAAAACATTTTGGTGGAATGTAGAACATCCCTCACATTATTTCAAACACTTTGAACATAAAAGTAAGGAGTAAGGAGTACCATGCAGGCCAAGAGATAAATAGTTGCCCTGCTGTAGAAGGAACCAGCCTGAAGCAATGTAGACATAGGACCATGCACGCAATTTGGTTTCAGAAATAAGGATGTTTTCCTGACTTTTTTTGATTTCACTACACAGCGAAAAATTGGTTTCAGTTTAATTATGTTCGTCTATCTTAAAAAAAGAAGAGGTAGCAGTTAGTAGTCATAAGATAAGGTAAGCATGTCGTAAGATAATGTTAGCAAAGGGAGGAGGAGGAAAGTTCAACAGCTCCTGTGAGAATACAGAAAAAAAAGCAATTATCACCTATGAGGTAGAAGTGATGTTTGGCACGAGGGAAATCCTAAAATCTTAATCTCACTATACAATTTTTTTATGGCTTAAAGTTATGAACTTCAATTCTTGGGCTTTTCTTCTAATGATACATTGAAAGTCTTCCTTGAAGTCACAGTTACCTTGTGAATATTCAGCTGATGGTAAAAGAGTTCCTCCAGCAGCTGTATTTATATGCCTTGTGCAGAGTCTGTTTGAAGATTCCAGTTATGTGGAAGTTATGAATCTAACAAGCTGTATGTTAGCTGAACATCCTGCCGTATATGTGATAGATAAAATTTATTGCACATTCAAAGGATGACAAATAAAATGTAAAGAAATAAAGAGATATGAAGAAAGGTGAAGAAAGGGTGGAACCTGTTCATAGATAACAGTGGCAAAGGGAAGAAAACCTCACCTCCTGCTCTTTCTCATCAGAGAAGGGGAAAAAAATAAAAAGGAAGTTAGACCAAGGGAAAACATGAGATAGGCAAACTCTTGATCTATAAATGAACCATGACTAATGTTAAAGATACTTTAATGGTAGGCCTAGGACTTGCAAAGTGAAGAGCTACACTTAAGGAAAGCAATTCTCCCAGACCCTCATTAATTACTTCTTCCCAACAAGCAGTAGAGGACTGTGAAGCAGCACATGGCTTTTGAAAATACACCCCATTGTCACATAAGGCAATGAAAACAAAGGAGGAACTTCATTAATTTATTGAGTCTGGAGAGTTTGTCAAAGTTTACTGAAATGTTGTCCATTTAAAAGTATATGTACTCAACCTATGCAGACTAGTGGAAATATACTGCAAAAAAAATTTTTGTCTTCCTTAATAGTCCATAAGATTACACTGAAATTTGCACTCTATTGCTCACTCATGTTTCTGTAGATCACTACTCGTTAACTTCCCTTTTAATCCTTCATTCTAAAGAAGGTCAGACTGAGCCCCTTATCATATCAGTAGTACAGGAATGTAAAAACCTGATGGAGTGTGAATTTAATCATTAAAAAAAAATAAAGGACAGGTATTTAGTGGGCTTAGTTTGCAGCAGCATCTAAGGTATAGTACCCCTTAGATAAACAGGTCCCTCCTCTCTGTTCTGTCCTCAACAAAACTGAGGATTGATATAGTTGTTGTGGCTTTCCCTACAGATATTGTTAATGAGGTAATTTTTTGCTTTTGAGCATAGAAATTTAGAGAAGTATTGTCTACTTAGAGAGAATGTTCCAGAGGGTTATGCAAATCCACTGAACTGGATGCAGTGTTGGATGTAAATGAGAGGACAAGAGGGCCTTTGTTGATACTACCAAGCAAAAGTACCTTAGATATCACAAAGTACGGGGAAACCCAATTGCTTTACCGGTTTGATGAGTGCGAACTTGTCCCCTGCTGTTCTTATTCACAGTGAAATTTTCAATAAGCAATTTTTACCATTTCATCAAGCATGATACTGAATTCAGAGTAAAAAAATAAGAGAGAGAGAACACTGTGTTAGACTAATCAAAATAATGTCCTTATTATGATGAGCTTAATAAGCCCAAAACATATATTAATTAATTAGCTTTAAATCAGATGCTAAAAAAAGGAACTTAGCTCTAAGTGAGACCTCAGATTAACTAATTAGTTAATGTTTGCAAAGTGTGGTGAATATGCAGAAAGGGAGGGAGTTTGTTCTGTAGTGCAGGATCTGTACTCAGTCTGGGGTCTCAGCTTAGACCCTGCTTGTAGTCTAGGTTTGCATATAGCAGAGAATATAACCTGATGGTTATAGTCAGCTGCTGCCAAAACATTTGGTTCTGAGCTGAACTCTGTTATTCACGTATTGGACTGGGAGCAAGTCCATTTTTTTCCTCTATTAAAATGGAATAGTTAAAACAGACTACTTTGGTAGGGCAGTAAGGTTCAGTTAGCTGATGTGTGTGATGCTCTTGAAAAGCCATGGAGTGATACTGAGTGTGAATTTAATCTCTTTATATCAATAGTGATCAAATGCAGCCCTAAGGACTGTGCTGGTAGGGTTGAGAGAGGATTACAAGAGTTAGCTGTGGCTTTCATAATGCCATGTGCATGCATGAATAGAATGATGTCTGTTTTGTTGACATACCAAAATGCTTGGAATTGCAGATGTACAACTGAGGTGAAGTGACCATAGTACACAGGGAAGGACAGAAAAGATTTAAAGCAGAAGAGATCAAGGGGGAGCTCTCAGTTACCACCAAGAAGCACAACAGATTGAAAAATAAGGGAAGGCATAAGATAAGTTGTGACATGGGAAAAGGCAAAGTGGGGAACACATGCTTAATATTACTACAACAATTAATCTTCACTTCATCATGGCTAGGCTTTGTGAACGAAGATTTGGGAAGGGCTCTACCCACGTTTGTTGCAAGCACGTTGGTGGCTAAAAAGGCCAATACGAGATAGACACGACCGGTTAGAAAAGGCACAGCAGAAGGACTCCTTAGGTGGTATATTCTGCAAGACACGATTCTTTCTGCGTTGTCTTTTCTCCTCAAGGGTGATCCTGTGTGCTTTCTCAAAAGCATCAGCAGCGTTACAGATGGTGTGTCTCCAGACCTCCTGATTGGAGGCCAGAGTAGACCAGTTATGGTGATCAATATGGCCAAGGCTGAGATGTTGTTTCAGGGAGTCCTTGTATCTTCTCTTTGGGGCTCCTCTCTTGCAGCAGCCAGTGGCAAGTTCACCATAGAGCAAGATCTTAGGGAGGTGGTGGTCCTTCATCCTTGAGACGTACCCTGCCCAAGGCAGCTGTGTTCTCAGCAACATGGCTTCAATACTTGTGACTGCTGCTTGTTCTAGAACAGATGTATTGGTCACATAATCTGACCAGTGGATGTTTAGGATTGTGCGGAGACAGCGCTGGTGGAAGCGTTCTAAGAGTTGCAGGTGATGGCAGTAGATGACCCATGATTCAGATCCATATAAAAGAGTAGACAGCACTATGGCTTTTGGTAAATGACAGCACACTAATAGAAACTGTTTTCTTTCTGAGAACTACTCAAGGAGGAGAAAATTAATGGATATTTTACTGTTATGGAGTAATGTGAGCTCTTGTGAAGGATGGTAGAAAGAAAGTATTATCTGTTTGATGCTGCTATATAGATCAAAAACGTTATAACAAAGCAGGTATGTTCATGTGCCACTAAATTGGCGCTTTCTCCCATCCAGAGAGAAGATGACACTGACTGTATTTTGTACAAAAAATTTGTGGCTGCTCTTTCTAATTGCTTTCCCCTTTGATGATCTGCCTTTCTTTCTGTCCTCTCCTAGACAACCAGCAAATCTGACTCACCACTGACTGTTCCAGAACTGACAATGCATGTGGCAGAATTCAAAATGACTGCCTCAGAGTTTGTGTCTCTGCCCAGTCGAGGATATCTGTTCCTCATTAGATTCATCTATGAAGTTGAAAACTAGCTGGGTCTCAGGCTCCTTCATGAAATTAAGAAACAAAACACGAAATACTAGTGGCAAAACAGTGTTCTGTGATGCCCAACTGACAGTAGCTTGAATTCAAAGAATCCAAAGCACAGCTCTATTCCATATCCATTTATTCACTTCCTTGTATGCTGTATCACAAATTTCTCATCATGAATCTTATATTCTATTATAAGTTTGATTTTCCTCACTGCTCAGGTTCATTAAAATGAAGAAAAATTTCATTTCACATCTATAAAATACTGTTCTACAATGTTTGTTATTTTAAATTCTTAAAATATATTTAATTTATTATAATTTTTTCAGACAAAGGAGTTCCTTATATGTTCAAATACAAAAATGAAATTTCTATTATATTTTATCTATTTATGAAAACTTCATGCAATATTCCAATTGCACAGTTTATTAAGCACAATTACTTAATAATAATTACTTACCTAATGAATTTCATGATTATTTCCCTTTTGTTGTTAATATTTACCTTTGCCTCAGTAAGGGCTGCTGTATGCCACTGGAGGCTTTCCTTGATTTGGGAACAATCATTCCTGTTTCTATACTTCAGTATATCATAATTTAAAACTCAACAATGCCTACAAATAGCAAATATGCATTATTATGGATTTGTCAGCAATTAATTTCATCTTTCATTTATCTACCTTTTCTTCTCAACTGATCTTTAGACCTGACTAATCTAATTACTCTTTTGTTCTTCAAAACTGAGAACAACTTGACTCATCTGAGAAAATAGGACCACTGAAATGGCAATGCGCAATGAAGCTGTGTAACAGGGAAAATAAATTCAAATTACTTCAGTATCCTTTCCTTGAAATTCTACCTTCTTATAATTGTTGTCTTGTTTTGTATTTTAGTTACATATATGTTCCAGCATATACTCAAAAGGAAGTCTATGCCATGTTCACAGAAAGTAATAATTTGGCATTCATAATCATGATTATTCACACTAGAAACACCAGCCAAATACAGTTATGAGAAAGTGCAGCAATATCAGGGATCCTTACTCTTCCATGACCTAAACCCAAAACTGTGAATATTGTAGTGGTCTGATGTGAAAGTCACAGTAGAGTTTGACTGTCTTCTTGTGCAGATAGAGGTGAGGTTGAGTATTTATTTTGCTTACCCATTCTCCTAATTATGATGAAGGTAAGTTCAATAGGTGCTCTGCAGAGTGAAGGGCTCAGACTATCCTAAAGACCACACATCCTCAGATTCCAACTTCCACATGGTCAGCAGAGAGGTTCAAATACTCATATAAGGAAAAAAACCATCACCAGAGTTCCCATCGCAGATGCAGGAGAGGAACCAAAGTTATGGCCTCATCCTTATTACTATTTTTCTCTTGTAGTCTTCACCCTTTTCTCTCACAGTAAGCTCCTTGATTCCTACTCATTTACTCCCAGTATCTCAGATTAGCATTTGTACCTCTGCCTATACTCTCTTTTTTTCTCAGTTCACCATGAAAATATTTCTCTACTTATTCTTCTAAAAAGGACATACTTCCCTATCTTTCCTTTGAAGAGGTAATCACTCCTTTGTTGTTGTGTGGCCCCAGTAACATTTGGTAAACTCAAAGAATGTGACAAACACAGAGTTAAACATACTGCATATGAAACAATATGAGACATTTTTTGGAACTAAGAGTAATTTTATACATTGAGAAAATACATTGAATTTTAAATTGGCAATGTCCCTTTACATAATTTCAGTTTTCCTTTAAATAATATTAAAAAATCTGATAAAATGCTGCTAGTGTGAGGTATGCTGTCAGGGGACATGACAGTGATAAGTCTTGAAGAGAAAGCTCAGATAAAGAAGTTTGATGAAGTAGAGCACATTTTCTTTGTTTCTGCTTAATTTGATTCAGCAGGGGATATAAATATGACTCTTGGTATCTGCATTCAAAGAAAAGAAGCATAGCAATCCCTTCTCATAAAAAATAAAACTGAGCTGAGCCATTACCTTCAAACAGATCTGGAAGTTTTGATAGCTGCCTAGTTTTTATCTGAGGTATGCTTGTCAACCCCTCATTTAGATCCATTTCATCCCAGTTCAGCTTAATGTTATAAGCAAGAAATATTTTTTAGGAGAACCAGAAGTCAGGTTCAAGACCGTTTCTGCTTTTATCACAACTTGGCAGCTGGTAGTTAATTTCTTGGACATTTGGTCCACAATACAACCATGCATACTTTTTTAAGTGCCTTCTCAGGACAGACTCAATGAGAGAACAAGTCAATACACGTTTAGTCCTGTCAGATGCAGAGCAAAGAAGACTTGTATAGGTGAAAGGTTGTAGAGTTGTGCTTTTTTTCCTCTGACACAGAAATGTGATGTTATCTCCTGTCTCCCACGATACGAGTTTGATTTGAGGAATGAAGAATTCATTCTCACTATTGTGTTGAGGGAGAGATTCTCAACAATCCTCAAGACAGTCTGAGCAAGAAATATGTGTTTCACTGCAGATGATGTAATTTAAAACACAGACTATAAGAATCCTACGGAATTAAAAAAAAAAAAGCAGCAGCAATCAAAGAAATTTTAATAATCTACTGGCAATGTCCACTGAAGCCTGAGGAATTTATCAAAATTATTTATCAATTTTTAATATCAATATTAATAATTAATTGTTTAAAAGAAATCAGTGTAGCTCGTGAAACAATACACTTAGCAAACCTGTCAGACCTGTGGCAGTACCACAGGGGGTCTTCTGCAACAACTCACACCAGCTTCACCCACTGGTTTGGAGAGAGAAACTTAAAAGACTAATCTGTCACTTTTTCTTTCTACCTATAGATCCTCAGATCCCCCGAACAAAGACAAAGCAAGATGTGTAGAAGTGGTGACCGTTTTCTACTCACAAAAGGGAGCATTGTCTCAAGTGGCCTCTGGCTATAGAGAAGCATTCATAGCAGATGAACAAAATAACAGAAGTAATTTGAAAGTAGATACACAAAAGAATGGCTGCAGCCTTCTTATGTTAATTTTTTCACTAATTTCCACTTAGAGGGTGGACCCTGAAGAAGAAAAGTCTATTACTGCATCTGCTGATGAATATACTCCTTTTTATATCATTGCCTATATCTTATACACCTATTTCTGTACTGTTAATTGCACTGGGTTTTGAGGTAAGGTGAAATGAGGTCTTTTTACTAGGTTAAGTTTTGCTATAGCAGTTTCTAGTAGGGAAAAGTAAGAGTGACAGAATTTTGTTTCAGTAGGGAAAAAATGAAATTTAAAGTGAAATTAGTAGAGCAATAACATACATTGTGCGAGCTACAGAGCTTCAATAGCTAAGAGGCCTGATTCAACCAGGTATAAGCTCAGAGTGGCTTATCAACAACTCAGTGTTTGAAATACCAGCTATTGTCAGGGGACAGTTTGACATTGCTTTAGCTCACAAACCTTGGTTCCACGAGACATTTCAGTATTGCTAATGAACTAAAATAAGAAAGACACCATGTCTTTATGTCACAAATAGAATCAAAATGCAAAAGCAATGACAGATTATTAATATAATTCATAATCCTGCAGAGACAAAGTGTATTTCTGGTAGAAGCTAACAGAATAAAAGAAGACCTAGAAATACTTTCCTGTTTATAGGACAGTTGTGAGAGGTATTTTTGTCAGTGAATTCGATCTTTTCTACCAAAAATTAGTGTTGAACTATTCAGTTTGGGAGGAAACCTTGAATGGAAATAGCTGCAGAAATCATAATATATTAGCAATATTAGAAAATATATATATATATTTTATCCCCCACCAACAACAGGACTTGTACCCATTTCCCATAACAGTTGCAATAGGTATACAATTTTTATACAGTATTTTCTGGAGTGTGACTTCATGAAGTTTTTTTTCACCAAATTTAAATGTAAATGTTCATTTCCTAAGGCAATATGCATTTCATATATTTTGAAAGTTTTCTTGATGATAGTTTTAAAACTCTCATTTTGGTTTAATCTGTTCTTTTTTGACTTTGCTGGTTAGCCCTAATCAAACTAATTTTTTTCTCTTCTGTACATCATCCCTTCAAGTGTTCTGTCATTCTGGTACTCTTTTCTCTGCAAATACCTTCATATCTTGAAGAGTAACCTTTTCTCAGTATCCTGGTCTCCATCTTTGGAAATCTAAATAGTGATATCAATAACAGTCATCTCCAATGAGTGAATTCAAAGTACTACAAAATTATATATATTTAGACTGGACATTAGGAAGCAATTCTTTATCAAGAGTGTGGTCAAACACTGAAACAGATTCCCTAGAGAGGTTGACAATGCCCCAAGCTTGTCAGTGTTTAAGAGGCATCTGGACTATCCCCATAATAACACGCTTTAACTTTTGGTCATTGCAGAATTGCTTAGACAGTTGGACAAGATGACCATTGTGGGTCCCTTCCAATGAAAGTCTATTCTCTTCTGCTCTATTCTATTCAATTCTAAATGACAGTAGTCTGCTTCCCACCATCCTCAAATATAAAAGGATGATTAAAATGAGTAAGCCCTCCAGTGAATAAAGCCATGCTGATTCAAATGTGATGATGAGAAAAAGGTTGAGTAAGATCAAGAGCTTAGGACTCTGGAAGGAAAATGCAATTTTGCTGGTATCCTTAGGTCTATGTTAAGAAGAAAACAGCTGCTATGCTTACCCCAGTTTTTGCAAGGTGATGGGAGGATATGTATTGTCTAGCCAAAGTGTGCTTTGCTAATATCTTATACTTGGAAATAAAACACTGGCATATACTGCAGGTTTTAGTGGCATCTCTATGGATCCTACTTTAAATGTATCTGTCTTTTATGTGTCCAGGCTACTCTAGCTATCCAAATTTCTTCAAAAGTACATAGAGAGAAGTACATTCAGCAAGCAGACTAACTCTTTCTAAACCAACAGGCACAAAATATGCTGAATCATTTTCCAGGGAATTTTCTCCCTTAACTGATTTTAGAAGTCTATTTAGGAAGTTTAAAGTGCTTCAGATGGTAACAATAAGACAAGATGAATCTTGCCCAACAGGCTTGTGCTTTTGGAAGATGTACGGTTCAATAAGTGGATACTAAAACCTTTTGAGTGCACTGTGTCTACTTTGGACTCCTCAACATCCCAGAAAGACATTGACAAATTAGAAAGAATCCAATGCATTGCTATCATGGTGGCTAAGGGGCTTGAGTACATGACAATATGACAAATGGGAAGAAGTGAAGAGAGTTGCATCTGTTCAATATGAAGAAGAGTAGGTTAAAGGGGAATCTAATTGTAGTCTTCAATTAGGAATTGGATGGCTATGGGGAAAATGTATTAAAAAAGTCAGTATCTTTTTGAAAGTTCACAGAAAATGGAATAGAGGCACCACTCACAAGCTGCAGAAAGGTAAATTCCAAATAGAGGGAAAAAAATCCCCAAAAGAATTGTGCTTAAACGCTGCATCTGGATGCCCAGAAAGGTTGTGGAATCCCTGTCAATGAACTCAAAACTCCTGTGCATAAGTTCCAGAGCTGCTCTGAGTGAGCAGATAACTGTGCTGTGAGAAGTTTTATCATGTCCTCTGAAAGTTCCTTCCAAGAAAGTCTCCAAGTAGTATTTGGAATAAGTTCATAGTAGCTGAATATCAGACTAACTATAAGTGAAGTAGCTACATTAATGAAAGGCAAGGTCAAAAGGTACAACAAATGCATAGAGCTATGTAATCACAAACTCTCTGTCATCTCAGCATGAAAAATTAATTGAATTTACTTTGAAAACTGGGTCAGAGATGAATTGCTTCATTAATTAGTCCCAGTTTATTCTTTACCACATCAAAATCCAAAGCTAAGTTTATCTACAAATAGTTTGGAAAAAAAAATTGTTTTGCACAAACACCATGATGAATAAAGCTCAATGGTCTAGAGAACAAAACATTCTCTGAAATGTACTGAATATCTGCTGGTCTGATAAAATATTGATTCAGCCTATGACTTTGACAGTGTTCAGCTTCAAATGCTCTGTTTCAAAGATGTGAAGACGACTGGGCAAGTCTAAAAAACCTGAAGGATGAAGAATTTATCAACCACTAAGAGACAGTGAATGGGTAAACAACTTGAAACTAAAAATTTTGTATTTGCTGTAATACAATCACAAAACATTTTCAATAACACTGTTCTTTTGCATTACACTGACATATACTTACATTCACTATAAATTTAAAAAGAAAAAATCTTAGTCCATATAATATATTCCATGAATGCACTGATGCCACACTACTGAGGAAATTAAAAATGTGGGTTTACTCTGAAAATTATCACCACTCAAAACCCTCCTGTTCACAGGATAATATTCTCATTTAATATTCTCATCAGATCAGACTAATTTAAAAATATTTTAACACACCATACATCAAGATGCTGAAATTAAAATAACAACAGCAATGAAAAATTAATTATCCTTTCATACCCTCAATGTACAACATTTGACCAACCAAGATTTTAATCAAAAATAACATTCTTGACCAATAGTATCAATAGACTTGAAATTTAATTCAGTTTTTGCCAGTTAAAACATAGTATTTAATTACAGAATTAGCTCACTGAAAAAGCTCTTTATAGATAAATAGATAGATAGATAGATAGATCGATAGATAGATAGATGTATATAGGTGTGTATATATATAATATACATATATCTGTTGTTATATATATTGTCTAAAGATATTTAATGTATTTGTCTTATGCAGTTGCTGTAGAAGAGCATCATTTAAGATAATAGAACATAATCAAGTAACAACCTTCTGTCACACAGAATTATTTTGATATATTGTTCTTTTAGTAAGCAAAATTCTGTGTTAGTCTGTTACACTATAGTTGCCACTGACTATTGTAGAAGTAAAATCTGGTCCTATTAGTTTCTGAAAATGAGTTGAATCATGTGGCCTATTTTCTCTGAATTTCCTGAGCTCATCTCTCTAGGAACTCTAGAAACAGAAACACAGGATTGTACAGTGCCACTGTGCTACTTTTGCCTGTGACCTTTTAAAGATCTTTTCTCTGAGAACTATACATTTTTCTTCAAGCAATTTGTATCTACTGTGCCACTGCTCCTATCCCTAACAAATCTTTTCTGCAACATTCATTAGCATTCCTAATCATCTTTCTACATCTTCAAGTTCCTTTTCGCTTTGTAATCACCACGCTTCATGCTAAAAAGAAAACTTAATTATTTATTCCTTGATTTAATGCAATGCCGAATAAAGAATAGCCAAATGACCTTAACTTAACGTTTGCACTACAGAAAACTCTGAAAGAGTATTAATTTCAGTCACTAGTATTCACCAAGGTTCTCCATGGCAGCTGCATTTAACATTTTATCTAACCCTTCTTTTGCCGTTATTATTTCCACAGATTGCTTCTTCTGAGATGAAAGAGATACAGGGGTTTTTTTAAGAAAAATGGATTACTCTTACCCAAGATTTATCCTTTCTGTATAGAAAAATCTGCCCTCTCTTTCTAACTCAACAATACATTACAGCAGCAGAAAATAACTCCTCAAAGATAGTCACAGAAATACTCAGAGGAGATTTCAGTGATTGTATTGTTGTATTGTTAATTGGTGACTTTCAAAAACACCAGATCAGCCTCAAAAGGAAGTATATTTTAAGAAGAAAGATTTACTTAAAACATTAACAGTGAGCAGGTAGGAACTTCTTAGTCAGTACTTTTTACTTCATAGTACAAGAACACGACACACTGGTAATGGTGTAAGACTAGAAATAAATCATAGATCATCACCTTTTAAATAGTTCAGTGTCATAGATCTAGCTTAGAACCTTAAAGTATTTTAGATTTTTAATATTCAAACAGGTTTTAAACCTAAAAAGAATATCTTTTTTTACAGGAGGAATAAAAGATTCCTCTCTAGCCAACAGAAAAGTACTCAAATAAAACCCAGTCTGCTTAGAGAGGGAAGCTGGGAAAAGCAGAAAACAAGTGTACCATCCAAAAACATTCCTAAAAAGCAGAAAAAAAAATTCTTTCTTTTTCATCCTATGAAATGAGCATACTTTTCAATGTAATGAATTAAGTAATATAAATGTCTTATGTCAAATGTCCAAAGAACAGTTTTGGTCTTATGAGAAATAGTTTGTATTTCTTGGTCTTTCTGGTCTGAGCATCAATTATTTTTATACCCTCTAAAGGGTATTGTCCCATCTAACTCAATCAGCTGTAAGAACCAAGACTTTCAACCTTAATCTCTACATCCTGGAAGTTTTAAATTCTGTGCGTTAGAGTTTGTGGATTATCTGCTTGTTAAGTAAAAGCTTACACACTTAAATATTAATGAGACTGTCACCAATCCACTTAATTTAAAAACTAAACAGCATTTCAACTACTTTCAGCTTTCTGAGGCCAAGAAATTGAACCAGGTTCAATATTATAATGTAAAACATAACACTTGTTTTGAACAGCTCATTTATTATAGTAAGTAAATCATCATTGTTATTCCAACTCCAGTGTGATCTCCAAATGGCAGGATATATTTAATTGAAGTTGATATTTGCAAAAGAAATACCACAGACTGTAGAGAAGGGATGGGAAGGGGTAAGCATTTCAGTCGCTTTCTTCCTGTGAGTAGCTTACTATTCCTGCCTCACTGTAAAAAACAGCAAAAGTCACAGCGCACTTCAGATATTGTTTCTTGAAGCCATTTGGAAAGTGAAAAAAGTAACATAGCAACTATTTGTAATCGTATTTTGGAAAATATTTAGACAGATGGTACGGTGACAAGATATTGGTAACTACAGGTTTGAAAGAAAGCATACTTTCAAAATCGTCTTAGTCCACCCATTTACAACAGCAGCCTAGCATAAACAATATTGCACATATATATGGAAATTTCAGAAAAAAATTTTTGCTTAAAAAATTCTTCAGAAATTTCCCTGGCATACTTGAAAGCAGACATTGTTAGGCAGCTGAATTAGCCAATACAGGAAATAATGATAGCCAAAGAATACCCATGAGATCACCATATTCTTCTAAAAATTGATTAATAATGCAACAGTATATAATAATTACATTCTAAAATCTAATATTTATGTAGTATTTAGCAATATTGAATTTCATGTCATTTTTATCCATTCAGTGGATATTAAGCAATAACAGCCTACCTCTACGAAAATCTGTGATAATATTTCCCAAGGTCTTCGGAGATCACAGGATTACAACAGCATGTCTTTGGGAAAGAGTCACTGCTGGAAGAATTTGCCATGGAGTCAAAAGCACTAAAAAAAATATGAGAGATTTAAAAAAAGAACTGAGATCAAACAAAATTTCACATCTAAATATTTGCGATACCCCTATGACTGGAAGAAAATATCTGCAATGGAATGGAAAATTTTCACTGATGTACTAAAATAATTTTAAATATTTTTTTATAGTATTTTATATTTTGGTTGTTTATCACTTGAAGTTATTTTACAATGTCAGCATACTTATGCTTTTATATCAACAATTCCATATTAACACTAATGAAAATATTTGAACTTAGTAACTCAAAAGTGACACAGTTGTCATACATCTGAGTTCCACCATTTTGAATACATCTGAGTACTCTTCAATTTGAAGTTTTGTGGATTGTGGACAAGTCAGTCATCCTATGTTTGTTTAGTCATATGACTCAAAAGCTCTCTTTGCCCTAGTGAAGATGCCTGGAATTTTATGAAATAGCTATAAAATAACTACATCACTCGTAGCTCTGAGTTCATTGCAAAGGCTGTAAGTGAATTCCATAATAATTGTAAAAACATGAAGCAGATCAGCAAAGAATAGTTAATAAAATAAGCATACAGATATACAGAATTTCTATTCAGAATATCACCTCATATTTTGTAACTCTAGAGAACTTTATATTTGAAGTTTTGTTCTTTTCATTTCTATTCAAATTAGAAAGTGCATTTCTAATTCCAGAGAATAATGTTCCTAGGATGAATGCCAACAGAATGATTTTGCCTGTACATTTTCAAGCAGAAACTCTATCAGGTAGACAGAATAGTATCAAAAAAATCTGCAGATCTACGAGTACAAATGAAACGAATACTCTTGAGATGTTCTGTCCAGAGTGGCATGGTTCCACTTGAAAGTGATAACACCTTGTTCCTTACTGTGGATGTATCTGTGCTGTCATTAGTTTCAGAGAACAGAAAATAAAATTTCTGTATCTACTAATTCTTCCACTTGTTTTTGATGCTGCTAGTATTTTATACCTGCTGTGCGGGTGACAGTGCTTTGAAGACGGCAGCAGTATGGAATATAAGATGGTACAATAGGAATTTGAAAAAAACATTTTTCTTTGGGCACCCAAGCAAAGCAAAAAGCATCTTTAAGATTGCACATGTATGTTTGCTCAGCCACACAATATAGGCACTACTGTGAATAATTTCATGTAGGGCTCGTGAGCACAAAAAACCACATTCACAAAGAGGGAGCAGTCAAGGAAAAAGAGTAATTGAAAACCTGTTTCATACTATTTCCAAATATACTTTGCACTTTAGAAGAACATAAGTTTAAAAAAATCATTAATCCTCTTCAAAATGAATCTTAAAGATTTACTTTTGCTTTCTAAAGCTTTGACAATTCCTTTTTCTTCTGTACTTTTTTATCCACTCCTACTGCATTTATTCAAATTCCTAGTTCCCTAAAGTCTTCTCAGCAAGCTTTCAACATCTTCTTCACCTAGCACACTTCAATTACATAGAGCTCATCACTTTACTGGGAATAGATATGCAGCATACTAAACAGGGGAAGAAAAAGACTTCTCAGCTCACTGTCTGCTCAGTTGAAAAATACTCTTTTGGTCTAAACTTTACACCAGGGAAGATCTGCCAGATATGGTAGAGGAGCCAATTTAGTCTCACAAAATTGTTTGATACAGAGTGCTGACTTAATAGCATCTAAAAGTGGAAAGCACAGTGACAGCAGGGACGTAAAAGTAAACAGGTGTTGTCACTGCAGGAGAAAGTGATACGCAATGTTATCAGTATTCTTACTGCCTTCATTTCCAGAGGTATAAGCAGACT
Organism: Manacus vitellinus; assembly: GCF_001715985.3. Lineage (NCBI taxonomy): Eukaryota > Metazoa > Chordata > Aves > Passeriformes > Pipridae > Manacus > Manacus vitellinus. The sequence continues at coordinate 24,233,737 of NW_021940864.1, read as the reverse complement.
TACGAAATTCCATGGTAAGGAAGAAAATCAGCAAGTCAGAAAGTAGAAAGACCTGCTACTCCCTGTTAAGTCTGAATATTAAGATATAGCCGTTGTGTCACTATCAGCAAACTCAGATAAGTGTCAAGGTCAGACAGGCAAAAATGCCATGATACTAATTGCTGGAATGGAACTTGGTAATCCAAATATGTGTTCACAAGGCTGGACAATCTGCATTCTAATAGTCCTGACTCATGAAAACTTGATTTTTCATCTAGTATTGGATGGTTTGTGCTTATAATCAGTCAGTCAGTCAGTCAGCCAAATAGTGATTCATTTTCCTTCTTAAATCCTAAATTAAATGTGTTTATTTGTTACCAAATTGGGAACAACAGAAGATAAAGTAATTGCCTCAGCTGACTACATTCTAACATGATATGACTGTGTTTGTTTCAATGTGCCTATTTTTGTCAGCTAACTAAATCAACAGATTGCCTATGATATTTTCCAGACGAATTATTGCTTTCCAACATACATCATACATGCAAATGAGGACCTGCCTATTCCAAAGCTGTTGTAGGTTAGGGACTATCAGCATGTGCAGTGGTAGTAAATACAGTGCTACTTTAGATCTTATTTATGAAGTAATTGATTACTATTTATAGTTTGCAAGAGCTTGCATGGAGTAAATCAGCATAGAATATTCTGATCCAAACAATTCCCTGAGACAGGCAGTGCTTTGCTTTCTTTCAAAGACACCTGAGTTTTTGTATCAGCCAGTAGCTAAACCCTCTATTTAGAAACTTTGCAGGGAAAACAATCAAAATGATCAATAACTTTTCTATCAGTCTGAAGTGTTTTGTAGGTTTTTTTGTGGGTTTTTTGTCAGTTTAATGTCTTCTTTATTAAAGTTCTGACTGAGGTTTTATGGTAAAATTCCAACAATAAAAAGTTGTATTAAGGTCAAAACTACACTGCTGGTAAGTTCTTTGAAGTAAATACCTAGGTACAGTGGAAAGAAAGTGGAATCTGTTTGCTCTATGGGGAGAAAAAAGAGCAAACATAAATAAATTTATCAAATACCTAGTCTTTTAGAAAATTAGAGCACAAAAATTCTGCAAGGATACTCTGAATATGATTTACAGAAACATTTGAATTACAGCAAGACATATTTAGAATAGATGTTAGAAAATACCTTGTAATTGGAGACCCAGGGTCTAAACAATTGCCTGGTTGAGGAAATCCTATCAAATTGAAAATGGTTGTATAATAATTCAGTAATTACGTCAGGCTGGTGAGGATCAGCAATATCTTGATACTCTTTCAGTCTTATTTATATTATCCAATGAATAAACACGTGCACATATGTACAACTACATATTGCTTATTCACATTTTCGTGAGAGACCTTTCTTATTTGAACAACAAAACAGCCAAAGCACAAATACACTGATAACTGTGCAAAACCCTGAGAGTCAATTCCTGGCTTTATCTGATTAGTGCACTTTATAAGTTTTACAATCATGACATGAGATAGTAATTTCATAATTGTTTTTCAAAATAGGCATAAAATTTAAATTATCTGTTTAATTGTTTACCTCATGCCATTGTACATTTAACAGCAGCAAGACTAACATGACTAGTCATGGTCACATATGACATGCTAGTCTAACTTTATGTTAGTTTCACTGAGTAGTATTATGTCACCAACATGTCAGTATGCTCCCTATTGATTCAATCAGAAATTCTGCTGAAAGTATGATGACACAGTATGATCTACTGATATTAAATGGCATTATATACATTTTAAGAGGATAAGCTATTTTAACTGGTGATAAAACAGATTATAGAGTGTAGTGGGTTTCTGTGGCTGGGTTTTGGTAGCGAGGGGGGCTACAGGGGTGGCTTCTGTTAGAAGCTGCTAGAAGCTTCCCCTGTCTGTTGGAGCCAATGCCAGCTGGCTCCAGGATGGACTTCCTGCCGCTGGCCAAGGCCAAGCCAATCAGGAGTAATAGTAACGCCTCTGTGATAACATATTTAAGAACAGAAGGTTGTTGTGCAGAAAGAATTCCAGCCAGGGAAGAGTGGAGTGAGAACATGTGAACAACAACGTAGACACCAAGGTCAGTGCAGAAGGAGGGGCAGGAGGTGCTCCAGGCACCAGAGCTGAGGCCCTGCAGCCCGTGGTGCAGCCCATGGTGGAGCAGCTGTGCCCCTGCAGCCCAGGGAGGACCATCGGGGTGCAGAGACCCACCTGAAGCCCACAGAGGAGCCCATGCTGGAGCAGGTGGATGCATGAAGGAGGCTGTGACTCTGTGGGAGGCCCAAGATGGAGCAGGGTCCTGCTGGAGACCTGCAGCCCATGGAGAGGGAAGCCCACACTGGAGCAGGTTTTTCCCGTATAGGACTTGTCGCCCCTGTGGGTTACCCACACTGGTACAACTCATTAATGAAGGACTGCACTCCATGGAGGAGTGAGCCACAGGACAGCAGTTTGGGAAGAACTGCTGCCTGAGGGATGAACTTATGCTGGAGAGGTCCACGAAGGACTGTATCCCGTGGGAGGGACCCCACAGGAGCAGAGGAAAGACTCTTCTCCCTGAACAGCAGCAGAAAAAACAACTGACCGTAACCCCCATTCCCCATCCCCCTGCACCGCTGGGGAGGAGGAGGGAGAATATGGAAGGAAGGAGGGGTGGGGGGAAGGTGTTTTTAAGATCATTTTACTTCTCACTCTTTTGCTCTGATCTTGTTAGTAGTAAATTTGAGTGCTATCCCCACTTTGAGTCTGTATTACCTGATCCCTTAAGGTCCATCTGGTTTTTTGATTTTTCTAATTTTTATAAGTTTTATAAGTAGTTATGTAGCAGAAGTAGATTTAGAAGCAGCAGCATTTCATTCCTTTACCCTTAACACAGAAGCTACATAGATTACCAACCCTCTAACCCCATTCTATGCTCCCCATATCAATTCTACCCCTGGATTCCATTAGAACAAGTTTAGTCTCACTCTAAGATAGGCCTGTTCTGTTTGGAGACTGCTTGTATCTTGGCCTAAACCGCAGAGTACATTCAAACTCTGGGTAATTATGTGCCCCCTGTACCCCAAAGAAGATGAAGATTGATGAAGAGAGGGTCCTGAAAAGACCCCCACCTCAATTCTCCAGGGATGGGCCAAAGGTGGTCCAGGGCAAAAGCCAGTGGGTGGACAAAACCTAGGCTTGGACAAGCAGTATTATAAATTGTAAACATCTGTAACAGGACAGGCGTGCGCATCTTGTAACCTTATGCCTCAGCGACACAAATTAAAACCCTTACCTTATCTCACCTTCAAAACTAAATTGGTCTCGGAGTTTTTTCTCCCTGAATTTTTTAGGCAACATGCCCATGATGGTGATCAGTAAGTGACCTTTCCCAGCTCTTATCTCAACTCATGAATCCTTCACTTTTTTTTTTCCTCTGCTCTGTCCAGTTGCAGAGGGGAGGGAGAGAGTGGCTTTACTGGGTACCTGACATCCACTCAGGGTCAACCCACTACACAGAGCTATGTAAAAAGAAGTATAGAATATAAATGGAACACTTCAGTTATATAAATATTAATTCTTAAAGAGATACTTGATCCTATTTACCCTCTAATATCTTTGGAAGACACTAATTATCATGTTGATATCACAACTTAAACTGGGTAAATCAGGACATTCACTTTTATGCAAACACACTAAATTGTCCACAATCTATGATCCTTATAGGTTTGTACGTTGATTTTGCAATCTTTGCAAAATTAATGCTTTGATCCTGCAGTCACAAGATAGTATAAGACTCTTAGGTTTTGGCTGTCCATGTCTGGCTTCAGTTCATCACAGTATCTACTCCATTTCCTGAGCTTTATTAACTTCAGATTAGTAGTCACATCCTGTTTGACTAAAAAGTCGAGAAAAGCCTGTATGATTCGGAAAAGGTCATCTGCAGTTTCAAAATACAACACTAGCCAACAGCTGTCCATTAATGGTACTTGTACCATCTGTCAGAAAACAAAAGAACAAGCTAGATCTCTTGTTTTCCCTTGGGAAGCAAACATGGTATATGGTGGGATGATCCATATCTTTCATCTGTTTGGAGTTTGCTGACACTCTCATATGGCCTTCATGCTTGCCTTTCCTTTCTGTGGATATCAAGAAAAGAGAAGAAGTTTGCAGGCACTAGGACTGCTCCCCTTTCTGTACTCAGATGGGGAACACCCATCCTTATAAACACCCAGTTCATAAGCACATTTGGGTACTGTAATATCCAAGATATGGATAGAGCTACCAAACTGTAGATAAAATTTCAAAGGAAGCTAACAGGAAAATTGTTGAAAGCTTAGTTTCTCACTATACCTACATATTTTTACAATTCACGGTGATTGTTTTCTGTTGTTTTGTATCCTTGAACTACTGAAAAACTGACTGCAAAAACAGACTTACAGCTGTAAAGTGTCCATTCTATTTATACAAAATTGTTAGTAAGAAGTGATATAACCAAAGAATAGAAACTACTCAGCAAATAAACCTTCAAAAACTAGAATATTCAAAAAGAGTGGCAAAGGCAAAACAATAGCCAATACCTACAAGGAAATAATTGAGATATTCAAACTACTGTTAAGATGGAATTCTTTAACAATAAGGAACCATTTCCTCTGAAATCTCAGAAAATCTAAAGGTCAAGTGAGTGTATAAAAATCAACCATTCAGTTTCAATCGTCTTCAACATTCAATTTTTCTTCACGTGGGTGATAACTTATCCCACGCAACCACTCCCATCCTTTATAGTACAGGGCCTACACTCTCCTAAACATATTTTAAAGAAATCTTTTTTTCCAAGTAAAGTATACAAAAAAGTATGACCTGGTAATTCAACCTTAGAGCACATCTACTTAAAACTCTTTTAAAAAAAAATTATTGTTTTGAAGAACAGAAGGTAGATATTACTTTGAACTTGAGTTACAGTGCTAATATTTATTGGCAAAGACTGCCTTTCCAATGGTTAATACTGTTATTCTTCAGTTCTCTGGCTGCTTTTTTTCTATTTAACAGGCACTACTCAGCCCAGGCAGGTAATGTTTTTAAGAGCTGATTTATCCCAGCAAGTCTAGAGCCTTTGGTATTAGGAATCTTCAAGGACAGTCAGAACTAATTGAGCACATGTGGAACTACAAAATGAGTAATGTACCAGCAGGGATAGTAGTTCTGAAAAGTGCAACCTTACTGATAATTAACTACAGGTGCATGTCAGCTTTTTGCTAAAGGTTGAGAAGTAATAGTCATGGGTCTTGTTTATCTAACTCATTCCTGATATCACTCTGCTTTGCAGTACTGAAAAAACAAGCACCCTGAGGTCATCTAACTGAGAAACGAGGTTTCTTACAGTGTTAACACGCATTTTCTGAAGCATGCAAACATACTGTATTTTAGAGGAGTATATCTGTACAGAATTCTCTCTGACAAGACCTCATATGAGACTATTCTAAAAGAAATGTATTTCCCTAATACAATTACATGATCTGATAGAAATCCACCCCACTTCCATAATTTATTCTCAATAACCCCTTAGAGACAGCATAAGCAAAAAAGTGTGCATGTGAGAAAAGACTATTTATTCCTGTGGCATTTAAATATCTATAGGCATTAAGTACTGTAATGAGTGTTAGCAGACATCTGTTTTTTCAGTTTCTATTACACTAATCAGCAAAGCTATTAATTTTCCAAGTGCCCAAGTGTGTAAGGCAGAACCAAAATAAGTAAATCGCCATGATTAATTGTGAAGATACTTCTCAAGGTGTATGTTGGCTGACCTTCATGATTTAATTGTCAGTACTGTAAATTATCCAGTGTCAGATACAGAACTGGTTGGATAGCTGACTGCAAGTGTTGGAAGAAATTTTCACATGTACATAATTAAGATAGGAATCGAGCACTTGCATTCATACAGGACCACACCTCTGACATTTGGATCATATATTTCAGCTCCCAAACATGGATTTTGTTACCTTCACTTAGGTAACCAGATATAACAAGTGCACTAATATTTTCTTTTTGAATTTTTTGTATTTTTCTTCTAGAATGTATTTTCTTTCATGTAAGCAGATCTCCAGGTAACAAAGAAGTTGCAACAACTTGACTGAGTTGCTATCAAGGATATGGGTGTCAATGTGCTCTCTAGCAAATGCTGGTACTTCTCCTTGTAATGCCATTATCACTTAAGAAAATCTTATCTGGCATTTAAGAGAAAAGGTGACTATTGTAATCTAATTTAATCCAAAGGTGAGTATCTGTTTTGTAATTTGAGATGAGAAGAAACTGTAAATGGATCAAACCCCTCCAGATATAAAACAATCTAAATAAATAGATCAGTAAGAATTATGCATATCTAGAATTTTATTTGTCCTTTGTGCCTTTCATTTTTAGTAATAGCCATCCCAAAAGCCATAGAAGGATGTCAAGTAAAAAGCGCTGGATTAAGTATCTGTAACTTTTGTAACAACAAATAGATAACCAACATTTATGAAGTGAATTAGATATTTTAAAACACTAGCTGAATCTAGAACAATCTCTTTGCTGTCATTCTTCTCTAAGGCAAAAAAATAGAGAGCTCCTTAATCACCCTTAGGTTATTATGGGGCCACAAATCTCTGAAGTGAAAATTTCTTCATGCCTTGAAGAACAGCTACTAGAAAAAAAGCAGTGTTCTGAAAATGACCTTCTGTTAAGGATATATTCAGAAAGATTTCTCTACTTGCCTGTAGGGTAATGGGCAGGAAGAATTAGAGTCTTTTACTTTTCGAAAGCCGTTATATGTGGAGAACTCTAGATGATCACCACTTCATGCAGTGAGACAAAATTCCAAATTAAAGTTTCCCTTCCACAGTTTGGAAGATATGGATTATAAGACATATAATCTTATACTATGTCTTCTTGTTCTGTTTCCCACTTCCCTGCCCCACCTTTTCCCACTCCCATCCTCTCCCCTCCCCTTTATGCTTTCTTTGCCACAGTAAACTTTGGCCAAGGCTTTTATTTTCTTTTCCAAGGCAAAAGGGATCTCATACTCCTGTTTACATTGAACAGTCTTCTCTGGTTACTGGTTACAGGAAAGGAGACTGGTTGTTTCAAACAAGGTCTCACCATCATTCACTAGATTGACAACTGAAGATGGACACTTGGTCACGACACACTCAACTGACATGTTAGTGTATCTGTCTTTTGCTTACTCCTGAAATCACAGGCTAAGACATTCTATTACAAAATAAACCCTGCATATATGGTAATAAGGCAATGGCGACACATCTTTATACAAATAAGACTTCTAAACCACTTCCAATTTTCAAAGATGCAGCAGCTCATGTATTACTACATTTCATGGATTCTCAAGAGTTCAGACATTATGTTTGTATTCTTCTTAGTGAAAATGGTGATGGTAGAGACTAATAGTTGCCACTGATTAGTGCTCTATACATTGATATATATCAACTTCCTGATATATATCAGGAAGACCTTATTGCGGCCTTTCAATTATTAACATGGGCTTATATGAAATATGGGGACAGACTTTATAGTAGGGCCTGTAGAAACAGGGCCAGGGGAAATTGATTTAAACTAAAAGAAGGTCAATTTAGATGATATATAAGGAAGGCCATTTTTTACAATAAGGATGATGAAACACTGTAACAGGTTGCCCAGAGAGGTGGTAGAGCCCTCATCCCTGGAAACATTCAATGTCAGGTTGTACTGTCAACCTGCTCCCTTCTTACTGCAGGGGTGTCAGACTAGATGACCTTTAAAGGTCTCTTCCAATCCAAACCATTCTATGATTCTATGATTTATTTTGAATTTTAAAGCAAAAAGATTTTAGAATTCAAGAACATATTTTAATTCCCTCTGTATGTTTCTAAGATGTCAAGAAACCTAGATAGAGATTTTCGTAATAACAATAAGTCACTACCTCATCATCGGTTATTCTAACCTGAATTTCACTGGAAATCCAACACTCTCAAATCAAAACACAGCCACCATTCCCCTTCTTGTTGTCTAAACTGCATCCTGACTTACACCATTAAAGTTTCTTTTTCATAGTGATGTTCATAGTAGGTAAAATGCAGCAAAGAGAAATCCTTTATGATCTTTTCTGTTAGCTGTCTCTAAAGGTGACTTGGTTTAGAGTGAGATCCAGTTTGGGTGAAGGTGAAGTACGTAATAACAGACTTTAGGAAGATAATTCCACCAAGAACTAAATTTCTTTTCTCCTGCAAAAATCACAAGCATGCTTATGCATGTTAGAAATGCATGAGATTATGATCACGAAACCTTGCTCTCATGTTTGATTGACATTGCATCTGGTTTACCTAAGATCTTCTTAAAAAGGTAAAAAACTCATGCAAGTGATATTTGGTAAGGTAAATATCTTGGTTCTCTGACAAAAAGTAGCATTCTATATAATGGTTCTTTAACGTGTCTAGGCAATTGGAGCATATTGCTTGTGAAAGGAGGCTGAGAAAAATACATTTGTTGAGTCCAGAAAAGATGATGGGAAGGCTTTAATTACTGTCTTCATCTACTTAAAGGCACATTGCAGGAAAGGCAGAGCTAGTCTCTTCTCACTGCTACACGCTAAAATATGTATCTTCCCTTTTCTTGATATTTAAAAGATAGTGAAAGAAAACCTGGTTCGATTTTATCTCCGATCTTTTAACAGACTGCAGTCAGGCAAAAATGGTACCATAAAGAACATTTTTAGAAAAAAACCAATGTATTTGTAAAGCCTAATTAATCCCTGTTCCTTTTATTGGATTACTAGAGCATGGAGAGGTATTTTGTAAGAACTATCACACATAACAAGGCACACTGAGTTGTGCTGTTTGTTTTACTCAGTTTGCACTGGATACAGTAGTTCTGAACTATATCAACTAATGCATTAAAAGGGATTTGTAAATAATTTTCAATAAAGTTACAACAGACATTACCATTTTACTTGGTGTTACAATCTAACTTCTTCACCAATATCTATAAACCATTAGTATCTTTCACAACTAAAAAACAAATTGCTCTAAATTAACAGGCCTTTAACTTTACTAACCAACAAATAAGGTCAATAAAGCTTTATTAATAGTAAGACCATATCTGTATAAGAACAGAAATTATAATCAACTTATATCAAAGTTCCAAAGTTTAGTATTTCACCCATAAACTTCTGCAAAGCTTTTCAACAGGGTCAGTGGTACGCAATTTGGGGGAGTATCTGGCACCATAAACTGGCACTACAAAACCATGAAAATTAAACAGAACTCCTAAAGTGTGGTTTTAATAATCCTCACAATGCTAGGAAATTCATGCTTATATTCTGCATGCTCAAGATCAGGATGACCCGAGATGGTCTTATATTTTCAATCCAATCTAATTCTGCCTCATGGCTCTATAACTATATTCCCTTTGCCCTGTCAGTCTATGCAAGTTAAGCTTCAATCATGTGTGGCCTGGTTTTTTGCAAGAACTTAAAAATGGCCTTGACTGGATCATTTACTCTCTACCTGCTTAACTCCACTTGTAGTCACTTCTGTTGCAGTTGCTACTCCACTGCTTTCTTGCAAATATTTAATGGCACTCCAAAACAGCTTCTATATTTACTACAGTAAATATCATCTCAACATAAGCATTTCCAGATCCTTCTGTGTGAACTATTAGAAATAAATATAGATTTTTACCAAATGAATCAAATGCAAAATATATGGTAATTTGGCCAGTCTACCAGTGCACACTGCAAACATTATTTATGGTATCAGATCTCAGGATGACCTCACAGCTCAAAGGGAAACTCACAGGTTGTGAAATTTTTGTACTTCTCAGCACTTCAGTTGAATTGATACACATGTAGTATATTTCATGCAGTTTTTAACTGAAGGAAAAATACTGCAATGACTAAAGAATAAATCAGGGGACTAGATCTTAAAAAAAAAAGGAAACTGTGAAAAAAAAAGATTGTTATCTCTTTTATTGCATAACATTCGGTTAGGAATAATAGCAAAAATAGACCAACAATTAGGGAAAAAGCTTCAGGCTATTTAGAAAATTCAAGATACCTGAATGTTTCTATTGAAATCAATTGGAATAATAGAACCCCTGTCAAAACATGTTAGGATTCTTCAAGAAACTACTTTAAAAAGAAATGTAAATCTAATGAATAGCCTTCTGTGTAAAATCATCAGTTATTCAAAGAGAAGGTGAAGTTTGCAGCTGTTTTACCCAGTAATACATAATGTTTTTCACATATAACCAAGAGATGGAAACCTTGACCTCCAAAAACAGCACAGTTCAAGCTTAACTACAGAGCTAGAACTCTTGCTCCATGGCATACACACACACACATTCATTCAACGGGATGATTTCATTCTCCTAGAAAACCTTAACACTGAGGTTGCACATGTCTGGACATGATTTTGTTGTTGTTGTTGTTTTTTCTTTTCACATTTTCCTTGTTTCTCATTTCCAGAATGCCATGCTGTTCGGCTAAGCAATGACAAGGAGGATAGCTAGGAGTGCACAATTTGTTGTGAAGGAAGCAGCACCACAACTGACAGCAGGAACTAAGTTCAGATCAGCTACTTGAAAAGGCTCAATAGAATATCTTAAGTTAGTCCTTAAATGAACAGGAGAACACCACCGGGGAATTCAAAAGAAACACTGTTTCCAGCATATTATCTGGTTTAGAAATCTTTAAGAGTATTAAAGCCATACAGACTGACCACACTTTGTTGAATAATATGACACTCCTCATCACTAAGTTTGTTGATATGCTCTGCCTTTACTTTTCAATATTATTATTATATTATATTAACTAGTTATCAAGTATATGGAAAAGAAAAAAAAAAGAATTAAACAAATTTATACTACTGCTTGGATTCTACTTAGAGCAATTCCATATTCATTTTGCGTGTTGATTAGCTTTATCTCCCTGGTTAAGAGCTTTGCTAAAAATAGGAGTGAGAAGTAGCAAGAAAGTGATTCAGAAAAAAACCCCGCAAAACCACAAAAACAACAAAGCCCTCAAAGCCCTATGGTACCTCTGTCAGCTCAGATAAAAGGCTGAAAAAAACAACAGTGTCCAGTGATTCGGTGAATCCAGGTCTGCTTAGTCCTGATCCCTTTCTCTGTCATCTACCAATCCTTTCTGAGTTTATCCAAGACTAAAGATTTCTGTTACGTTTTCTTTATTATGATTCTGTCCTTCCCTTGACACTGCACTGATGCTACCTCTTTTTTCATACTTCCTTGAGCATTTTAGCTTCACTGTGTAATACTGTCATGAAAACTAAATAAGAAAAAACTCTATGGGCTATCTTGAACTGCTACAATAATTTACCATGAATATTGCCTTATATGTATTTTCTCCCGGTCTATTTTTTGTTAGTTTCCATAAAAATGTGTGTTTCAACATTGCAAATTACCTAAAGAACTACTAAGGAATGCAGGTCACCCATGTGTCAGGCTCAGAAAAATATCATCCGGAGGACCAGACTCTAAATATGAACTCCTCACCGAAATCACTTTTTAGAAGCTCTGAGGGTAGCTGCTTTCTTGCAGTTTCCCTCACGCACTGTTTTTGCTTTTCTGTGGCTATCCATTATCCAGGCTTTCTCCTCATAAGAACCATACAAGAATAGGGGAGAAACTCTTGTGGAGCTCTCTGAATTTGGCTGAAGTGGGTGAATCCCAATGAATCTAAACTACTTTGGCCTGAAACCAATTTCTTCAGTGCAAATATGCATTAATTTTATTTTTCTTGGGTGAAGGTTCTGGCAGACACAGATGCACAGAAATATATTCTGTAATATGCATTTTCGAGCAATCCTTTTATAGCTGATTCTCTTCATAATTATCAGTGCTCTACAAGTCTCTTGCCACTGCATAATTTAAAGGAAATCTCAAGGATTACTTTAAGCAATACAGGAGGGAGAGGACTTCCAAACACTGAGGTGGCATATCTGATTTTATATACAAGCATCTTTATGAGACAACTGAGATGCCCAGATTCTCAACTAGCTAAAGTATCAGTATTTAGTTCTGTTTCCATATCAGTATAAAAAAAAAAAAAATAAAAGCACTGAGGAAAATAAGCAAACTCCCTTTGGGAAGCATAATCTAAGGAAAAATGTGACATACAAACATTTGATGTACACTTTTCAATGGGATTATAAATCAGTAAAAATTACTGACATCATTTTATGTCTGGAGAAATTGAAAAGAGCAGGTTAGCCTGTACATGGTTTATCTTTTCACGCTTCTAGATTTCCTAGTTCAGGGATTCTCATCCTTTTGATAGCCAAGTCTCAGCTCAAAGAATTGTCAGGTGAATCCTTGTCCCTGACCTCTCCTCTGACATCTACCAAACCTTCCTGAGTCTATCTGAGCCTCAGGATTTCTGTCACAATTACCTTGAGTATGCTTCTGACCTCCTCTTGCCACTGTATGGATGCTGCATCTTCCTTGTCCTCCTCTGTACTCTCATTTGTGGCCCCATTGGTGCTGAAATCAGAATAACAAGCCCATTGAAATGCATCTGATTATGTCCAGGGTCATTTTGATACTTCTCTCTGGAGCAGGGGAACAATGCAGAGGCTCTGACACCAGCACTGCATAGAGCTAGCACAGATCCATGAAGCCATGTCTTAGGGGAAAGGTCTAGTCAACAGAAACCACTTTCATCATCTTTTGTGGGCTTTTGTATTTATGCAAGGACAGTAAATGTGCAAGAAGCTGTGCAAAGTAGGCAGTAGGTCTTCCGGTAAAATGTCTCCTATATGTTAAAACAATGATTTCTCTCCAATTGGTTTACTGGGGAAACAAAGCACATTAGTGTCATCTAAAGTCCCTGGAAATTGATGAATGTATGCCACATCAAAATTGCATTGTGAGAGTATGAGCATTTAGTGGACTTCTAATACAGTTCAGCTTACAATAAATTAATTTGCCCCTAAGCAGGAAGTAGCCTTCCATACAAAGACTTTAATAATGTAACAGTAAAAACCTAAAGACAAAGAGATGCTTCCTTTCGCTGCATGCATATTATAAGATGTTATTTTACAAAGAAGTACCTGACCTTGTCATGCAAATGGAAAATTTAAGCAGTGAAGCTGTAGAAATCCATGTAAATTAAAAAAAACTAAGCTGTTCAATTCAGACAAAATCAATAGCTTCCAGAATAGATGTTTTCAAGCTATTATGTTATATAGGTAATTAAAACTCCAAACTTCTAACAGCTACTCTTACAAGGTACTACATGTAACAGTGAACTTATAAAACAGACCTTCTGGTTTATCTGCTTGGAAGCATAAAATAGAAAACACCGTATATTGTACATAACTCTGTATAATTGATATCATCTAATACACTACTATAATACTCCAAAAGATGACAAGGCAGGAGCAACTATGTCATGCTTTTCACCTACCAGCCTGTTTCAGATGAGTGTAATCCATCTTTTCAAGGTATCTGGAAACTAAATGAAAGTGAGCATGGAACAGATGTCTGATGGGTGACTTTTCTGGCATTAATGCTTTTTACTTGGTGGGGAAAAGCAAGCTAGTTTATTCTTAGCTCCCGGGCTCAAGGGGAAACATAAAGATGGACCTAGAGGGATAATGAGTGCCACCTGCAGGAGAGGATGTGGCTACTGATAAGGGTTTGTGGACTCAACAGAGAAGGGTGAAACAGTAAAATGGATGACTTTGTGGCGACAGTGGGAGACTAGAGTGTTTTATTCAGAAGACAAAATTGGGCTCACTGAGCCATTCACACTGAGAAATGAGCACAGATGGCTTATTGACACTTTTATGAGATACTCCAGTGGCAGGGTTTCAACTTTTATGCAACTTCTGTGAGATTAATGTTTCTAAAAAACATTTCAGTAATGATCTATTTATTTTTTACCAAATTCACCCAAAAGTCTCATTTCCTTCAGGTAGCATAGCTGAAGGCAGATGAGCTAATTACTGAAACAATTAAAAAGCCTTCTTGCTTCCCACCATCACAGGGTGTAAATCTCACTGGCACTACTGGTAGTTTTGTAAACAAAGAATAGAAGAAGAGTACTTGGCAGGCAGAAGTTCTTTCATTATTCCAGTTTTTTGCAATACATGAAGAAGAATAGAATGAAGGGATAAATTTAGATGAACTAGTAAAGAAAAACTATTTTTGTCACCAAACCAGGTAAGATAGTGCTGGATAAAGTGATTGAAAGGCTTGCTAGAGCCTTGTATGATATAACAGAAAGCAAATTCTCTTTTAAATAGTCATCATTGTAGTCTGTACTTACAAAACATCTTCTCATTGTCAATGCTGCAGATGCTTTATATAAAGCTTGAGCATGCATCATGAAAATGAAGGAAAATCAGCTTTCTAGAAAAGCTTTACCTCTGGGGTAAGGTTTATGTGAAACCAGTAATTATGTAATGCACTTTATTTCATTCTTAGTCAAACTACCGAACAATTTTGCACTGCAACATTGAAGAGAGTAAGAAAATAGAAGACTGAAACAAGAGGAGAATAGCAAGGAGCTCTGCTGTATTGCAGTACCTCACTGGTCACTTCATACTCAGTCTTTGCTCTGATGGAAAATTCCAATCCATCTTTTTGTTAGTCCTGATGATCCATAGAAGTTTACAAAATAAAATGGTCTTCGGAGAGATGATTCACTTCTTTTACTTTGAGAGTTGAAAGACTAATTTGCAAGATACTGGGGTTTTTTTCTCTTATTTCCAGATTCTTCAGAACCTATCACATTGTTTTTTGAGTTTACTCTGTATTTGAATACTCTTTCCTTAGGGAATTGATCACAAATATTCAAAACTTGTAACACATTGCATAAATATTATGTTAGTAATTCCCTGTTTCTCAGCTGAATGAACATTTCTAGCAGCTAAAACACCAGCTTTTTCAAATTGAAACAATCTGCAAATATTCCTCCATGTAATATCAATATTCACTTTCTGTAAATATTTCTGCCATCAAACTTTTATTCTTCAAAACCCAGTAAAAAATAAATATTAACAAATCAAATACAAATAAAGTAAAGCTCAGCTTAAACTAGCTTGCCATAAATACTCTAATGAGATCTACAGTGTATGTAATTTAAAAAAAATTTCAACTTTGTCTATTTGGTATAGCTTCTGATACCAGCAGTGAGATGTAAACATATACACAAATAGAAGAATGAACTTCAGGATATATAATACATGGAAACAATACTTTTTCAGTAGGAATAAGGTCAAGAATAAAAGATGTCCCATAGAAATAATGTATTTTTCACTGCTGATTAAAACAAGAGAATCTATATGATAAAATTGGCTGTATGTTAGAACAACAAATACACCATGCAAAGACAACAGATTTCTCATTTTTAGATTTTATTCCTTCTAAAATACCAATAGTTTTGGTATGTTTAAATAAAAATATACACCCTTCTCAGGTAAAGTACTAGTACTGTTATATAAAATGTGAATCCACAGTAATGACTATTTAGATGCTGTTTCCTAGATTAGACGAAACAACTAAGATCAGAAGTCTCTTCCTTTCACTCAGCCCTATATTTTGACTGTCTTCATTTGTCTTTGAATTTGATTCACTGAAAATACTTTCCTCTCACAAAAGAAGCCAAAAAACCTAACCAACCAAACAAAAAACAGATTTTTAATCTGAATCCTGCATAGGTAACTGCTCTCAGTTTTTAAGAGAAAAATTACTGCACCTTTCACTGAGCACCTCTATAGTCCTTGTTCATTCAGGGTTAAGATTCCAGTATCTTACCCGAAATTATTCTGTCCCAAGAGAGGAAAAACGCTATTTCCAGCATATGGGTCTATAGGACTCTTTAATATCAAAAATGTTACCAACACTCTGTCTCCTTTAAGTGAGACATCATGCTCTTTGTTAGTGGATCTACAGCAACTAAAGCATGTACGATAAACTTTCGGGATACCACTAGTCCTTGGAGGAGCATAACCATTTCTAATTGCTTTTCAAGAGGCATTTATACCAAGAGACTAGGTCTATCCAAGCATTAGTAATGGACATGTCTTCTATGACATCACATCAAATGCAACTGAAGTTGGCAGTTTTTATCAAAATGATAGTGGGGCAGTCTTAGACTGATTTCTGGTCAGCATGTATGGTAAAATAATTGCTATCCAAGAAAGGAACTAGATCTTCTAATCAAAGCCAGAATAGTGTATAAAGTCTGAAAAAATTCACAGCTAATAAGGTGTATTCCATTTACCTGAATATGGGTGAGGAGAATTACCATTACTCAGCAGTTGACTATACCATTAAAATAAGTTTAATTATAGCCACCTTGTTCATCCATTCTTACAGACACCATGACAAAACATGGCTGATGGATAAAATAGGGGTTATTTGCACGTTATCTAACACAAGCTGAGGTAATACATAATACTCTGCTCCCTTTGCCTCTGCTTAGTCCACAGTATGGTGGAGTGACATATGGTATCTCTGCTAAAAAATTACGTCCACTTAAAATCAAGGATCAAATGTCAAAAGAAAGAAAAAGTGACACTGGGGTTAGAGGCAACAACCAAGTTCATAGTCTGTTTTTACAGGCAATTACATTATGCAATGTTTTCCATGAGATAGAAAAATTTAAAGTAGTGAGTGCTTTCCACCACTATCATTACTGGGAAGCTGTTTCCAACTCTCGCCACTTACATTGGTAAAATGTTCTCATGGCTACTTAATGTATAATTTTTCTAGAACTAAGAATGTCTTGTAATTTTAATATCTCATTTTTCTCCCTGCAATCACACTTTGAAGAAAACTGTCTATTTCCTCTAATATTATGGTAGACATTTTTTGAGTGGTCAGTTAGGTTTTCTTAAGAAAATGTTTAGTGTTAGCTTAACACGAGAATTAATTTTCTGTGAATTTAAAGCTCTGGATATTAGTTTAACTCCCCACATAAATTAAGATTTTTTCCATTCATATTAACTACACTACTCTCTTCTGCAGGGTACTTCTCTCTCCAGACAAATTGTTGATCTCTAATAAGAGAGGATATTGGTCTATAAGCTAGAATCAGCATTTGTCTATTCCTGGGTATTTTAGTTATTAAGGAACACCAATTTGCAGACTTTTAAAGATTAACTTATTTGTTAGTTTATTTCAAAAACATATGTTTATACTAGCCTAAAGCCACCCTGATCCACCCTCTGCTGCTCTCTCAGTGTAGAATACAGGGAAACAAAAAACCTGATTTCAAATTCCAGTTCCTGAAGAAGTGTTGCATAGGAACTACAGATGTTTTAATTAAACACATGAGTTTGGCAGATTTTCCTTCAACAATAGCTGCGATGAGTTAATTATGCAGAATGTACCACCATTGCAGAGTAAAAATACCAGGTGGAACATCTTTGTTCCCTGGTTCCTGGTTTGATGCATTCTTCTGTAGTTAGAGTATTCATTTTCCATATAAACCAGCAGCCGATTTTAGGTAAGAGTGGTTTTGATATGTGGCATTAGAAAGCATTGCCCATCTTGCTGCAACGCCTGGAATCAGGTAGGAGAGTCCTTCTAAAATTTTTTTTTGCAGGTTCAGTGACTTGAGGATAGTTGATTTCCATGAGCAATCTTCACTTCTTGGAATTTGGAGTCTGATCTATGAAGCTAACACAAGTTTCATAATTTCAGCCAAATCTTTGTTTCAGATGTGCCATGGCAACATTCTTTTTACAGATTTATAAAAGCTATATCCTTTTGATTTGTGTAATAGAAGTCATAAATCCCAAAGTCAGTAATTGCCATTATGGTAGGTGCTTTAGACAGTTCTTCCCAAGGAGCTCAGACTTCTAGGATTTGATTTTGCCATTTCCTGTTTAAACAGACATAACATTTTGTAAAGACATTGTAAAGACTCCTTACAAAGCACTGATCAAGAAGCCAAATCATTTTCTTCTGTGATTGGAACAATAATAGAGCATTGCTTGTTGTCCAGTGAGGTATTGGACCTACAGACTAACAGAAAGCTTCAGAAAATGGTCACAACATTTTTCTACCTCAAAATATTATTGTACATTTGAAGTCTGCAGGTAACAGGCTTCACTGCTGACAGTACACAGCTGGTATTTAAAGCTGTGCAGAGATTACAGTATCTGCAGTAAATACATCAGAGTTTTTAAGATACTAATTGGATCTGCTGCAATTTGGAAATTCCTATGTGACTGGGAATATGCAATGAATTGTGCTCAGGCTTCTCTGCTATTAGCACTTGGCAGGAATATTAATGACAGCAGCTAAAAGTAAAATCATGAAGGGCATGCCATGGTCCTGTCCCTGGATGATATATGTGTGTATATATTGGGAAGTGTAATACACTTTATCACCTACTATGGCTTTGCATAGGCTCTTGTTACTTACAAAGAAAATAAATATTGATGTGTGCATTTACTACAGCCTCCCACAAGTTTTCAGTCACATAAAAATGTGGCAATTAGACAACTAGATTTACATAATGCTCAGTATATATGCCAAAGTTGTTTCAGCACAGAATTTTCAAATAAATTTTTAAGAGTTCATTTTCCTTTCTTTGTTTTATTAGTCTGAAGATTCAGTATATTTTCATTTGTGTTGTAATGGAAACCTTACCTACTAAACACTGAGTGCTGTCTTGATCATAGTTTTTAGTCTAAAGATTAAAAGCCTGCTGCCAGTAGTTCTAGCTTGCATTGGTTAGGTTTGCTGTCTTCCACTGATCTCAAAGAAGTGAAGACCATTATTCAACTTATAGACAAGCCTACTGTTTTCCATAGGCCTTTTTTCTTCCTAAACTTGGAAGCTTTGTTCTTATAGCACAATTGGATTTGGAATCAAGCCTGCAAGACCACAGAATGATTTTTCTTGGTTTTAACAGTTCACTCCAGGTCAGGTCCTTGAACTGGCAGAAAAAAATAAGGATGCTTATCCTGTAGGTTTTTTTGTTATGAATTCTCTTTCAGGCAATACAAAAAAAAGTATGAGTGAGAGAACAGTGTCCTAAGAAAGCAGTAGAGTAAATAAGGCCTGTAGCCAGAATCTGAGGCCCCTAATCAAAGGGAATCTAGGAATACAACTGCTGCAGACTGCTTGTACAATCAAGGAAATACAAGTATTCTTATATTATCCTAATTATCATCTGAAGATTTCTCACTCTTTCTCTAGTGACTAAGCAGAGAGTTCAAGCTCTTAACTCTGTCACCTGTATTACAAACCTAAAGATGGGCATCGATGTATTCTGTTTAAGAAATATATGCCATGTTGGGAGGATGATTACTGGGATGAAAAACTGGGACTAGCATGAAATGCCTCAGAAGTGAGAATTGTATTCTCCAAGCAGGTGGAACCGAATATTGGGATTGGAAAAGCAAACCTGGGCTCAAAAATTAGAAAAGAAACAAGCTAAAAGATATCAAATCTGAACAAATTATGTGAAGTACAACCGGAGTACATTAACTATATTAAACAAAGATTTCTGATTCTGACCTGCAACAATCAGTTAGATACCATGCCAAAGCACTTGTCCCATACCACTTTCCAGTCTACATGAAAGACAACACCCAGCTGCTGCTCTTAATATTTCATTAGCCAAAGTAGCAGCTGTCAGCTTGAAAAGCTTTCAGCCCTGCTGATTGTAGTTGTTAACATGATGCTGTGTCAAACAACTCAGTTCAGTTTTGCATGTTTGTTTGTTTAACCTGGAAATTACAGATCTGAAAGCTGGCATTAAAACAATTAGATTAAGATTGAAAAGTGTAGCTCTCTGGGAGATTAATGCCTAAATTGCACAGAAGTTTCCTGATGAGCAATTCACCAGGATGGTTGTCCAACTTGGCACATACAAGAACAAAACTACACATTCCTGGTGAAGATTCAAATGCCTGTTACCTAAACATTAGAAGGTTCCCTGACCACTGGATGGGAGTTTTGTGAACACCTTGCTACATACAGTCAGAAGTCTAATTTAGGCGCTCGTGTCCATCTGTATAGCTGGGTGTCCGACTCTTCAAATAAGTGGTTTTAAAGGGTGACAAAATGGTCAAAATCAGTTTCTATACTCTTTTCTGGAAGTAAGTGCAGTATACACTCCTTTGCAGTAAAGGGTCATACTCACGCTCCATTAGCAGAGTGCCAATTGCTTGGAGAAAAGACAAGGATGAGGACATATGCATTTTCCAGTTATCTACCGAGGGCAGATGTGCTAATGAGCAACCTTATAAATGCATACTAGAATTGTTTCTGTACTTTCCCTCCCTATGGGGCTCACTTGAAAGCACAACTAAAATTGGGAGTTAGAGATTTACCTTTTCATCTGCAACAAGAGATGCATACACTCATGAACTTGCAAAGGCAACAACAAGAACCTTGTGCATATGGAATATTCCCTTTCATCTTTATTTAAGTGCAGTTTTGTGACAGTAGCATCAGTAGGACAAGGTTATATTAGGCTCCACGCCACAGGCTGTACAAGCCATCGATTGCTCCAGCAGAATTGTGGACAAACCTTCTGAGAAAACAGGATCTTGACAGTAAATATCAAGTGACCTTTTCTTTCCCCCCCGCAGTATCTCGTTCATAAATACCAGATACTACCATCTCTCCTGGGTACAAATTCAGGGATATAACAGAAGCTACTGCTGCCAGCTGGGTACCTTTAGACTCCATATTTTGCTACTTTTTACTTTCTCTGACTGATTAACCTATAAATCCTAATGACATATAGTTCATTTTCTACCAAAGTAAAACGGAAAAATCACATTCATTTTTCATGAGAGATGATTTCTTCAAGTTTTCCTGGAGAACAATGTCATTGAATTAGATTGTTTCTGCAGTTGCTAACTTATATAAGAGATATACAAGTAGACAACATTTTGGCATTACATTGTAAAGAAATGTGTAAGTTCAACTTTTTAAGAATTCAAAATACTCAGCATAAATGACTTAATAAATATTTAATACTGTTCCTCAAATTTCAACTCTAGATGAATGTATCATTTATATGTGTGTGAGAGAGAGAGAAAAGCAGCTGAATAACTTTTCAAGCAAAATTTGGAGCACATATTTTGCATTATTTGCCCAGGTTTCTTTAGTAAAAGTATGCTACTGTTCAAAAACAATGCCTGCAGACAAGAAGGTTAGAGAGCTCCCAGATTTAGTTGACAAATAATTTTCAAGTGGATAGATGAGGAGCAGGGGGACTCTCAAAACTGCTATTCAAATTATATTCATTAAGCTTAAAGGAAGAAACTCCAGCCAAGGTATGAGCTTCCAGTCAAGCATACACAACTCCAATTATGTTCCCACTTGCTCTTGTGTTAGGAGCTTTCTTTAGAAACAAGTAAGCAGAAGACATAGGAGGGACATGCCAAAGGACTATCATGTCAAACTTCTGAATCTGGGAGTTCAGCCTGTTTTCTTTTTTTTCTTCTCTGATTTATCCTCCATCTCAGAACTGCTAATAGTTTTCCTAAGCTCACAATGAATGAGAGAGACACATTCTTAACATCATGGCTTATAGCTGTAGCTGCTGAAGCCACCCAAGGCAGCTTATCCCATATGGTCGCAGGTACACTTTCCTTACCACCATTGTCTTCATGAGGTGTCTTTGCACAAAGATGTTTGCATATTAGCAATTGCAAATTATAAAACAGAGGGATACAGAGCTGTTACTGAAGATATAGCTTCAAAGGTGCACCTTTCTCTACAGGTGACAGCATTTGAAATAAAAAAATCATCTGCAAATGTGGTTTTGCAGAAAACAAAATGTTGAAGCGAAAAAGTACAAGTGGGGATTTCATCCCCTGATGTGTTTTGATATGGCATCAATGAGGAGTTTCAACCTTATCCACAATATCAGTAATCAATATGTGAACTTTTCTTTTAGCATCAGACAGAAATAAAAAGAAAAAATGCAGATAATTATTTGTTAGCAAAAGTAATTCTCTGAAAACCTTATTTTTAAAATCACAGTTATTAATAGCTATTCCTTTCTAGCTAGCCTCCAATAACAAAGTACCAGCACAAGAAGTGTTGCAGCAGTTATGCATTATGCTTAATAAGGCAATGATTCTGTCAACATCACACATGTTGAGAAATACCTTATACTCTGCATGCTGTCCTAGTAAAATGAACAAGTTATTTTACAGACTAAGGTACTATTCAAAGGGATTGAAATTCTCAAATCATCCCATAATAAAACAGAATAACTCATTATAAATAATAGAAGCCATGACAGACTTTTCATCTTACTAATAGTCTGGTTTTTCAGACCAAAAAATTTATTACTCATATCAGAATTCAGTTACTGATAGGAATGCACAAATTCTTGCAGTTACAAACAACAGAGCACTTTCACCCACTTACACTGACATATATCCTTACTACAGGACTGCTTTGGAAGTTCTCAGTCTTTTAGTTTTTCTTTTTTTTTTTCCCTTTACAACAATCCCCCTCAAGCACACTTCAATTAGTAATTTTTCGTCTTGACTACTCCCTGGTGAAGTTTGAGGCAGGTAAGGAGAGATCTTTCTGAAGGACAGATGAGTACCCATTCTAATCATTCTCATATTTGAAAACTGGGGGGGTATTTTGTTTACTATTACCATTCTGTTAACGACTATGGAGAGAGACTTTTCTGAGGTCTGGCATCCCCCCACATTTCAACATCAGTGCAAATATATCCTGTTCTAATAGGAATTGCATTAACATTTTAATTTTTCCTACTGCAGAAGAGGCATTTATTTATTTATAGAAAATCTATCAATAGCACACAATTACCTTGCCCTTAATACTTGTTGCATCTTAAAATAAAAGTATGGTTTAATGCTGTTTAGAGTCCTCATTGTTGAGAATAAACTTCATTACTGAGGGAAAGCAGATAGATTTTGGTTCTAAACATTCAGAAAAGAATTGTTCCTTATCTGCTCTGAGATTTTTCACAGGAAAACAAATTCTAGATGAAGGATTTATCAATTTTTCTCCAGTTGGTTATCAGTTAAATATGAAAGTGAATTATATATTTTGACAGAATACCAACAATAAGGTAAATTCAACATTTATAATAATTTTTGAGTTCATATCGATATATGTACATATACATATATGTAATTGCACTGGTCAATATAGTGCATCAACTTGTAAAAAAGTTGCATGAAAAAATTGATTAAGGCTGCCCATTTGCCTGCCTAGACTTGTAGCACTCTTGCCATGATTATATATCTAGCTGTCATCAAGTTGCACTTGCAGAGATGTCCTTTGCTTTGTGGAGAGATAGACTGCATGATCTAATAGGTCATTTTCTATTCCTAACTGCTATGGCTCAATGAACAATAAATAATATTACCGTGTATTTGTAATGTCTTTTTCCAGCAATAAAATATTGCCCACAAGACACAAACATCACTGAGATTGTGATATAATGCCTCAAATGTCCAGACGTAAGATCAATATATCAAATACAGTATAATTTTTCTATTCTGTGGGCCATATTTAACACTGCTCTTGCTCAACAAATCAATTTGGTTTTCCCCACAAATTAAAAAAAAGGAAACACAAGAGTTATAAATCCTATAAACTAAGACTCTTTGTTTTCTATTTTCCTTCAGAAAGCACGTTACAGATAAGCATCTCTGTTAGACACTGAAGAAAATAATTTGGTCCTAGCACGTTTACAGTGTTAAAAGCAGAATATATATTCACAGCTGCCCAGAATGCATCTGAAATTTTATCTCCCTCTGTTCCACAGTTTCAGTCTGAGTTTGGATAGGTGCCTAGAGAAACTAAATGTTTTCCCCAGTGCTGATAAGCTGGAGCAGAAGCAAAGAATAAAAATTACGTACTTGAGAACAGCAGAGTACCCAACTGGATGACTATATTGGTCAGATATATCTTTATGAAGATGCCAGGTTTTTGTTTTCACATGCCTTACTAAACAGCCCCTCAGATAAATCAGAAATGTAATACATGGAGTGTTTTTCTATATTAGAGGACAAAAAGAACAATAATCTCGCAGTTCATACTGTTTAGCAGTTCAATCAAGTCTCTGAATTCTGCTGGACAGATAAATGTATTATTTCAATTTTTAAAGATACAGAAAACATGATTATATGGTTTTCATTATTATCACAGACACCAAAATGTTTGCAATAATTCCTGGATGAAATCCAAGGGAAGTTTATACTTTGTCTTCCACCACACAGTACTAGAATAAAATGTATAGCCAGCCTCCTATAAGCCATGTAATCAAAAGGAGGTACTATACCAAAAGCTCTTTAAATTTTCAGGTGCATGAAAAAAAAAGTGCATTAGTTTCCAGCTCTCCAATGGGTCAAGAAAAAAAAGTTCATTTTTTATGAAATATACAACAAAACCTTAAGCCATAGAAAACAATGGGCTAATAATGCCAGTAAAATGACAAGATTCCTTCACGTCACAGTTGAGAGAAAATACATCCTTCCAGACCTGGACAGGTAATTTTCAAACAGTATAATTAGAAAATGTTACTTTTTAGTATTTAAGATTTCCTGCAATAAAGTAATTTCAATCAACAGATTTATTTGCTTTTGCAAATGAATTTCAGCCCCATAAATTCCTATAAATGTGTGATATTTTAAAATCAAGCTATATAATTATCAGTCTAAATTTCAAGTAATTTCCATATTTTGAACAGAAAATTTCTTCTTCATCCTTCCAAGCAAAATTTAAATTAAAGAAACTTCATTTAATGAATAACTAAAGATCAGACAATGAGCTGACACAGGATAAACAAAATTCATGAAATGTCACTAAAAATAATGGAAAGGAGATAAAAATTTAATGTATCATTTAGAAAAAATTCCTCCAACTATTAACTCACCTCTACTTATTTCCCAACCCTAACAGAATAAAATACTCTTTCAAATGGCATAACTACTGATGAACATTAAAATGTGATGTTCAGCAAATGAAAAAAAGGTAATGTCCTCCCTGTTATTTCTATTGCCCACAACATTTGTACATACTATAGCTTTATAAAATAATGAGACGAAGGCTTCTCTGTACCATATCCTTCAGATAAAGTTTTTCAGAATACTAAGAATATTTTCTCCCTTTGAATAATGACATAATATCATGGCCAAGTGTAGTAACTGCACCAAACCAGAGCTGAAATCCTTATTAACTTGACAGTGTCTGAGTTCAGATCAGCACACTACAGTTTCCCCCCTTTTAGAACTGAGTAATAACCCGGCATCACTTTCAGTTTGCATGACTTGTTTAGACTCTATGCTCTTCCATACAGGGAATTTTTTAATATACATGTCCCATGTTAGTTTAATAGGGACTCAAATCTATATGTAGGTTCTAAGTGCTGCTGTAATTAAAAAATTTGTTGGATTTGGTCCACCTTAAGACTCACCTAGGCTTGGACTCTGTCAGTCATAAACCATGGAAATCTAGCACAATCCTGCTTTCCAGCTTCTGTAGCCTACTTGTGCCAAATTCAGTACACTCACTGAGTAGCCTAAAAGTTCCATCAATAAATTAGTTGATCATAAGTTCTTTTGTTTTGTGGACATGACTGCTTATCTCCCATTTAATACTCCATCATAATCCTAACATAACTACTATTAAAACGAAAAAGGCTAAAAAAGTCTATTTGAATAAAAATACTGAATTATTTTTATATAAGCAGGATAAATTTGTGTCTTGAGGATGGCAAAAAATGTACAGTTATATCTTCTACTTTTACTTATATTGATTTTAAATTTCATTGATTGGTTATTTCAAACTGAATAACAATCCTATTGAGAAAATGAATAAAGGTCATGCCAGTTTTCAACATGAGTACACTACTAATAACTTACACTAATGATTTCAGTGAATCAAGCCAGACAGCTCCATTCTTAAGTATGTCTTTATGTTCAAGACAAGGGATTTTCCCTTAAATTTTTGTAGGAGTCCGTGAACTGAAATTAATATTATAGCGTCTCGTCCAGTATTTTATTCTGAGCTGTAAAGATGCCAATATTCTTGAGTGACAGTATTCTAACAGTCAATATTATAAAAATATGTATTTTATATTAGTCCCATTCTTCATAAGCCAAATACATCAGGATGAATAAAGTTTGACAAAAAATGAAGGGACGTGCATGGTAATACAAATCTCATAGGGCAAGATTATGGTGAGAAAGTAGAGGAAAGGACAGTTTTCACAACAAAGAGAACTTGAGGAAGCTAATAAAAATATCTACAACTAACAGATTAGTCAAACATAAAAAAATTGAAGTAATTCTTGGACTTGAGTGTTAAATGTAGCAACTGAAATGCTCTTATTTTCTCCTTAAAATTTATCTGGACATTTTTTTGACCAAATTTAGTAACACATAAGGTAACTGGCAATATAACTGTGTGGAAATATTAGCAGCAAACAGGCATATTGCAAATGGGTTCATAAAAAACTGCATTACAGCAAGGAGTGTATCTGAAACAGCACTTTCAACCAAAAAGAAAAAAAAAAGAAACAGTCTCTTTCTAGAGGGACTCCATACAACAGATACTGACTGTAAAATCCTAAGCATCATTCACATAGCAGTTGCACTGTCTACCACTTCCAACCAAACATACTAAACCAACATAGTGACTTTGCAAAAACAAGTATTTACTCCTACAAATGAGGAAAAGTTTCAAACCCAAGTTCAAAACAGACTATCACAAACAAAATAGCTTGTATCAAACTTCCTCTGAAGGCAAGACACTGACAATTCAGTCTTGCCTTGGCCTGTGATATTGATTTCTTTATTTTCTTTCCTAAACTTCCATGGATGCTGTGGTAAGGGAAAAAACAACAAAAACAACAACAATCAGCCAACCAACCAAAAAACAAAACCAAAAACAAACAAAAAAAAACAACCAGAAACAAACAAAAAACCCCCAGCCCCAGTGATTAAATTCTTGGAAACTGTAAGTTCAGAAGAAAAGTAAAACATGGAATAACATATCTGGTCTGATTTCAAGGCAAATTCATCTGATGACAGGAAGAGAAACTCAGAAGAAAGTACAGAGAGGAAAAGAGAGATACTACTTCGTGCAGCTTCTGTTAATGTGCAGATTTAGGGTGCATTCCAACCTGGGTGCCATGCAGCAGGACTAGCAGCTCTTTTCTAGGGAAGAGTTATACACTGTAGCATTGTGGTAGAGTTTTACACTCTTTTGCGAGAGAATTCTTTGTTGGGAACATTAAGTTTTATCCCCAGAGATACCACTTGCTGTTTCATTGCTTTAGAAGAGACAATATCAAAGTAACATCTTTACACTTGAGGCTGAAGTTAATGAGATATTTTATAATCTCAGTTCCCAGGAGGGATTTTGTTTTAGTCACAGGTCAGCTCCTGCTTGAATTCTGTCTTCTAAAGAGATCATTTTTTATACCTGCAGTTCTACCTTCGCTGCAAAGAGAGTCATAGAATCATAGAATCTTAGAATGGTTTGGATTGGAAGAGATCTTAAAGATTGTCTAGTTCCAAGCCCTCACCATGGACAGGAACATATTTCACTAGACCAGGTTGCTCAAAGCCCCATTCAACCTGGCCTTACACACTGTCAGGAGTAGGATATCCATAACTTCTCTGGGCAACCTGTTCCAGGTCCTCATCACCCTTACAGTAAAGCATTTCTACCTAATAGCTAATCCTCTTTCAGCTTAAGACTATTCCCACTTGTCCTGTCACTACATGCCCTTTTGAAAAGTCCCTCTCCAGCTCTCTTGTCCACTTTAGGTACTAGAAGGTACTATAAGGTCTCCCTGGAGCCTTCTCCAAATTGAACAACCCCATCTCTCCCACCCTGTTTTCATAGGAGAGGCGCTCCAGCTCTCTGATCGTCCTCGTGCTTCTCCTCTGGACTCACTCCAAGAGGTCCATGTCCTCCTTATGTTGGGAGCTCCAGAGCTGAACACAGTACTCCAGGTGGGGTCTCATGAGAGTAGAGGCAGAGAATCACCTCCCTGGACCTGCTGGACATGCTTCTTTTGATATAGCCCAGACTGTGGTTGCCTTTCTGGACTGCAAATGCATATTATTGGGTGATGTTGAGACTCTTGTCCACCAACACTCCTAAGTCCTTCTCTCCAGGGCTAGTCTCAATTATTCTCTCCAGCCTATATTTGTACTTGGGATTGCCCTGACTCAGGTGCAACACCTTGCACTTGACTTTGTTGAACTTTGTGAATTTTGCACAGACCCACCTCTCAAGCCTGTCACAATCCCTTTGGATGACATCCCTTCCCTCCAGCTTGTTGACTGCATCACACAGCTTGGTGTTGTTGGCAAACTCGCCGAGGGTGCACTCAATCCCTCAAGCACTCAATCCATCAGCAAAGATGTTAAACAGCGCTGGTCCCGGTACTGGCTCCTGAGAAACACCACTCATCATTGGTCTCCACTTGGAACTCAAACCACTGACCACAACTCTTTGAGTGTCACCTTCCAGCCAATTCCTCATCCGCATAGTTGTCCATCTGTCAAATCCATGTCTCTCCACTTTAGAGACCAGGATGTTGTGCAGGACACTGTCATATGCTTTGAACAAATCAAGGCAAACAAGGCCAGTCACTCTTCTCTCATCCACCAGTGCTGTAACCCCGCCATAGAAGGCCACAAAATTTGTCAGGCACTATTTGCCGTTAGTGAAGTCATGTTGGCTGTCACCAATCACTTTTGTATTTTCCATGGGCCTTTACATACTTTCCAGGAGGATCTGCTCCATGTTTTTTCCAGGCAATGAGGTGAGACTGATTGGCCAGTAGTTACTTGAGTTTTCCACATTTCCCTTTTTAAAAATGGTAGTTAGGTTTCCCCTTTTCTAGCCAGTAGGAACTTCACTGGGTGTTCAAGGGTATATATGGAGAAAGAAATTAACACTGGCAGTTTTCATCCCAAAATCAGGTACTAATTTGAAGAAGGAGTGAGAGAGTTTAATTTGGAATTCCATGGGAAGCCAGAGATGACAGAAACAACTACTGTTGTTATTCTTTCAGAAATAAGCAAATTCACTCACTCACTGTTAGGGACCTGGCTTCAGAGCCAGCACACAAGTCAGGAACCACAGGAAAGCAGCAAAGCACAAAGACCCAAAGGCTCACACCACGATCCTTATCCAACAGATAGGAAAGAACTCTTCCATGGTGAATGTATCCATTGTTGATCAACAGAGAACAACCTGCAAAGGGGTACACCCAATCGAAATGGCCTCACAGACAACTGTGCCTCTGTGAGAGTTCAGATCAGGAAGACATCCATAAACTCTCTTTAAATACGAACTGATTAATAAATATGTGCCTTCAAAAAATGAAGGCCATTCTCTGACCTCAGATTTTTCAGTACTTCGCACTACTGTTCTCCACCAAGAAAAAAATCTTTTTAAGTACATGCCTAAGCCACAAAGTGAAGGTGGTAAAAATGAGTATCATGCATGCATTTCTGGCACCTGAGCCTTGATCATCTGCAATGTTTACCTAAAGAATACAAATGGTTATTGAAAAGATTAGAACAACCAGGATTCTAATAAAAGTTAGGGGTCTTGTTTCCAGTAATTGCTTCCTGGTTACTCCTCTTCACAGAATGAATCACTTTGCACACTCTTAGACTCCTTCCATTTCTCTCAAATGCAAGAACAATATTTCATGGTCAGTGCTGAATGTGCAGTGGTCCTCAGGATTTATGAGTGAGAATATCTGCCTAGAGGGCATTGAAAAGAAGAAGTAATTCATCAGTGCCACTAACTTCCTCATCTTGGCTTGTATCCAAATTTCTCACCCAAGTTTATAAGAGTTCAGCCAAGGACTTGAGCAGAAAAAATCAATATATTAAACCAGAAAAATAAATAGCGACGCCTTAATTGTGTATGTGAAAAATCTATACTGACTAGAGGTAAGTACCTTGCAATATAGAATTCACTGTACATCCCTGGTTTAAAAAAAAACAAACAACCAACCAAATAAATAAAAAAGCACTTGAATTCAGACTGGGGAATTCCTCCTGCTAAATGTTTCCAGAGGTTTAAAGGTTTTATTGTTAATATCCTCATGGAATAAGTGTTTTTCCTAAAATCCCAGAAATACTAACATTATATACAATAACAGATCACCACTTTTTTCTTTTATTGTCAACATTTGCCTGCCCAGGATGATATTAAGAGAACGTTGTCCTACTTGTTATTTCAAATTCTGAATTAGAACAGAAATATATAACAGCAAAGCCAGATACAGTTACTTGGTTTTCTATTTCTATTTGTATAAACCTCTTCCTGTCAGGAATTTAAGCAAACCGCCATTTCTTATGTTTTCCTGTCACAGGCAAAACATAATTCATGGAACATGAACATCTATCATGAAAGTAGTTTAAGACAAGCCATACTTTAGAGAACTAGCAGATAATAGTTACCATCAATTAAGATAGATAAGGAACAATTTATTTTTGTTTACTTATACTGCACACAGATATTCAGCTAGAGGTCTGTGCTATATTAAAAAACCCAACAGATTGCCTTTCCTGTTTAAAAAGTCGTCTATGGGAACTAATGTCCACCAGGGAAGGGAACTCAAACAAAGGGATGTTCTGAGAAGCTGCATTGCAGATTTTTTTTTACCTACTGAAATTAGCATAACACTGTGATAGAAAAGCTGAATCCTGTTGCTGAGATAAAATGAAATTTTCTACCTACCTCAAGGGAGATTTGTTCTTTAAAATCAACCTAACAATAGTAGTTCCAAACATAATAAAATGATTATGCAACTACCTTACTGAGGATTTCAGTCAATCATGGTCCTTGAATATCCCACAAAAATTATTAGCGGACTCAGGATTGCTAGCTCTGGGAATTTCCACCATATTGACTAGTACAGACTAAGTTCTGTGGAGAATATGAATACATAATATACTTAAAGAAGACAGAATTTCTACCTCTATAGGTAAAGCTGTCATCCTTAGCTGATTTAGAAAATCATGAAACACTGGAATGGCAGGTAGATGGTTTGAACAGCAGGTGTCCTGTTAGACATTAATTTTGTAAATTGCCTGTTGGTACCCCCAAGTTTCAGAACCTCTTTAACAAGCTAATTCTTATTCCCTTTGAAAGCAGAGTTAAAATATTGCCAAAAATTAAACTATTAAATTTAGAATTTTCTTAAAAAACGTGCCTGATTTTCACAAGCTCATGAAGAAAAGAAATTGAAACTTCCTGGTAAAATGAAAAACAAGAGAAAAAGAAAACATTTTATTACAATTCACCATTCATATCCATAGCCTGTTGTAGACAGTCTGTAAGATCTTTTTTCCAGATTACTCTCTTTCAGGTATTGAAATTTCATGAGAATAATTGTGTAACTTCATAACTATAATGAGATCTTTCCTAAGAGAAACAAGACACACAAGAAACTATTTCATAGACTGAAAATTGATCACTCTAATCCGGCTCCCAATATACTTAATGCATATAGTATAATTAAGTTACAACTCTCCAGTATTAAATTCATCCAAGATTAATTTCAAAGGCTAATGCATTCTTATTTGCCAAGAACTATGTGGGTATGTAGTTCTGGAACAGTTACTGGTGAATAAGAAATTAAGGCTGTTGTAAAAATAGTATAATTAAAAGAGAAGATTGTTTCTTGTTCATTGTTTTTCAGATTAATTCACTTTGAGAACTGAGTCCTTATAATAAATGCCATTATTAATCATAGAAGCTTTTTATTACTTATCAGTATTTAAAAGCATCATTGACATCAGTCACTTCGGTTTTCTCAGAATTTTAGATCTTATCAGAAATAGGATTACTGCCCTACCATGAGAGAAAATGAGTTAGTATTAAAAAATACCAAACAACCCTAGTTCCTGGAAGATTTTCTTTTTCTATTTTAATTTGTCCATATAAGTAACCCACCCCTATCAGTAAAGAGAAGGAAGAATTTCACTAACTGCAATTATCTTCAGAACACTGAATTCTCTCTACTCTGTGCCCAAGGAATCATATGGCTATGGGTGGAGGGGGAAGAAGGCAGAGTTCATTTCTGACTAGGGAGTTAGGGCACTTCAGGGGAGCAGGCCAAGCGGTGGGATAGGGCTATGACTCAAAGATTAAATGTGAAGAGTTTAATGTTACTTTTTTGAATATGCTGTCCCCCATAAGAAACACACTCTAACCTGAGCAAGACCTGACTGAATCAGTTAGATGCATTGAGCAGCTGCGTTCACAAAGAACAAATGCAGAGTCCTGTCCTGACAAAAGAGAGAGGTTGATGACACCACACCAGGAATACACAGGTAGTATCAAAAAGTGAATTACATGAAAAATGCATAAATGTAACAGAACTATTCTTTCCTGGAAAAAGTATGACATAAGAGTAAAATACAAGTATTTTGAAAAGAGGGACTAAAGATGGAATAGAGGGGAGGGGAGGGGAGACGTAAAATGTGAGACTTTGACGTAAAATGCGTCTTACCATATTAAAGATTCTGCCACACTAGTTTAACAACAAGAGGCATTTTTATATATCCGCAAAGTCAGTGGACAACAAGTGTGTTAAGTGGTCTATATGTCTTTCAGACTGTAATTGAACTGTCTAATGTAATGAATGAAGCATAAAATAATGTGCATTCAGTTTGCATTTGTTTATCCAGACTGTCAGCCTGGTTTTGGTTCACTTAATGTTAAAGAATTGTTTACAGGCAGATTTTTCTATTAATGTCCATACAGTTTCTTTCAAGTTTAAGTTTCCAATGCTTGGCACTGCTTCAGACACAAGACTCATTACAGCACTAGACTAATAATTGAAGTGTTTTTCTTTCTGTCGTTGTTCTATGTAAATAAATAATTGGAACTATTTTAGAACGCCACGCATTACATTAATCATAATCTTATACGCACAACTTTTCTCCTCACAGTAACTTAGTCTCTTCACTAAGTTTAAGCATGAAACATGAGCCAACTGCTACAAAAATTTGCTTTGAACAACAATCTTAACAAGTACTTCAATATATGAGAAAAAGAGGAAGAATTGGCTTTTTTTTTCACTCCAAAGCATTCATTCAAAATGTTTTTCCATGTAATGAATGTTATTCTACTGTGTGACTTATTCCACATAAGTACATAGAAAATTCAACCTTAAGTAAACATCTATAAACAAATATTTTGCAATTAACACGGGCAGATATATGTTTACTGAAGATATTTCTGGAGTCCTAACTTGCCATATGTAAACAGAAATTCCACTAAAATTGAAATATATAGCCATTTTACCCTTTGAAAGTGAACCAAATCTCACAAAAGCCAAGAGGAAGCATCTACGGGCTTTCAGTCATTCTGCTGAAGTTTAATCAAGCTTGCAGAGATTAATTTGGAGCTTACAGAGATAGAAAATTGTCATTCCTGCTCTAAAATGTATATGTCCCTAGAGCAATACAATTTTTCTGCACATTCGTAGTTCTAGTCTTCCAGACAAATATTATATTGTCTGGCAGTTTTAAAGTACAGACATAAAAGAGCAGAGACAGTTTTATTGCATGAACAATCTTAGTGAGAAGCATAAGAATGGACTAGGACTGTTACCCTCTCAGTAAATACCACCAAAACTGAACATCCAGCAGTTCTGTTCTTGCAAGCATTCAGTTGAGGATTCTGTTTTGTACCAATTTATAAAGCACATACCTAAGGGGGGAAAAACCCCCAAACAAACAAAAACCCACCACTACAAACAAAACCCCAAAGCAAACAAAGAAACAAACAAACCCACAAACCCCACAGTGTATCCGTTCCTTAAAAAGCTCAAGCTATTCCCTGATTACTGGCTTTTACAAGCTTTAGTTGAAAAAAATGAATCAGAAAATGGTTTTATATGTCTATGTATCTATTTATCTATATTCATATCATAAATTGGTTCTAGCTTTCACTTGATGAGTGGCTGAGATCTAGATTCCCAGTCTCCATTATTTCTAATTAAATAAGGCATCTAGATGATTAGGTCATACTCTTTTCTCTACAGAACCAATCACATGCTTTGTCCCAACAACATGGATTGTAAAGTCAGTGAATCAAGTGCCTCCTTTTAATTTCTGAAAAAATCTGCTGTCGATCCGTAGGCAGTCCTGTATCACTCTACAAGTCCTGTATCACCAGCCTCATTGATTAGGACAGTATCCAGTAATGCTTTTTTTTATCAAATTCTGTGTGAGCTTCAGATTATTCCTAGTCTTCTGCAGTTATATGATGAAGGGAAGGCAGTTCTAACAATGTTTTACCTCCCACTCTCCCTAAGCAGATATGCAGACTTTTCTCTCCATTCATGGACGAGTCCAAAAGAAAGTATTTCAGCGTTGACACAGATGTGTCATTAGATCAAAATTCCAGAGTGAATGGGCTGGCTCCTAGGTGGCCAAGTAAATCTATAGTTTACATGATTGCAACAGGTTCAGCAATCAGTTTAACATGAAGGAGGTTGGATGCCAACTCCAGAGAAAACTGCCATGTCAGAAAAGCTACCAGGAAAGGTCAGGGTGCACTCTAAAATTACGAAACAAAGAGATATGAGATAACCCCCCCTTTATCCTGGAACAAAAAAGATCTTTTGTTTGATAAGCCACTTAGCCAACTAATATGTCATCTTCTTATGACCTGCCTTAGACCACGCACTGAGTTTCATCATTTCTAGAAAGAATGCCTTTGGTTTATGATGACTGAGGAGTACACACTGGATCTTGCCAGCTCTAGGGAGAACAGAGAAGCAAAATAAAAAAAAAAAAAAAAAAAAAAAAAAAAAAAGAAAAACAAGAACAACTTCCCCCCTATAATAAACATCAGTAAGTACAAAACTTCCTTAAATTAGAAAGAGGACAAAACATGTAGAAGAGTATACCATTGCCTGTGTATGGCACAGAGGAAGCATTTAAAATTATCCAGAAGACTGAAAGGAGTTGGGAGCTTTTGAGCTGCACCCTGGTGTATTACACCATGCAAACTTGACAGGAAAGAAATAAAATATGAATATGTGCCTGTGGGCACTACAAAGGCTAGAAATGGATATGAATGCTTGTAGACATATGCTACTAATGAGATAAATGCAAACACAGATTACCATTCAAAGAAAAAAAATTTCATACCTGAAAAGGATGTCGAAAAACTGGACTGAAAAATGTTCATCTATTTTTAAAACATCTGTGATTGACAGGTGATGCTGAAATCTGGAAAAATTCCAACAACATTTCATGCTAATGATTTGTTATGTGACACTATTACAACTGCCTACATATAAGCAGCAGGATTAAAACTCAGCATGGTGCTAAGTATATTATATTGCTAGAGATGACACATCTGTGTAGTACAATGACCTGGTTCCTGGTGTTATAGGAACAGAAATACCACTCAATAAAATTAGCAAGAGGAACTACAGGATGAAAGAAGGCAGTAAGGCCAGAAGGGAACCTGAATGTGCCAGTGGGAATACACTCAAAATTCTGCAGCACAGAATCATCACAGTAAATAGAGCAGGGATTAGAACATTCCAGGATTCAGTATAGGATGGAGTTTAGAAAACTGTACCTGTATTCTAATATTTTAAAACATCTGGTATCATAGTTTGTCTATTACATTACTGATACTGATCCTGAAGATGCAGTTCACTGATTGCTCATTAGTACATTGCTAATAAATCAATAAACTGCTTCAGTCCTTATTTAAAATGTGTCGAGCAGATTTTCACTTCATCAA
This sequence comes from Manacus vitellinus, assembly GCF_001715985.3. Lineage (NCBI taxonomy): Eukaryota > Metazoa > Chordata > Aves > Passeriformes > Pipridae > Manacus > Manacus vitellinus. Next base: position 24,197,962 of record NW_021940864.1, on the reverse strand, counting down.
AATGTAAGTGTTATTGCTATCATTGTGACTCCATAGGATTTCTGATGTAAATGATTGCAAAGTGCAGAACAGAGACTCAGGCTAAACATTTTGGAGCAGCAGCAGAATCTTGTTCCAGACTTGCTGTTATCTTATTATGACTCCTGAATTGCAAAGAACATGAGAGATTTTAAAAAACAGTTTTCATTTTAGAGAACTGGGGAAAGCAACTAAGTCTTTACAAGTTAGCGAGTTCAGTAAAAGTAAAAAGTTGGAAAAAACTGCTACTCAGCATGTGATCATACTGGAACCTGCTATACCATCTTTAGCTATAAATAACAAAGCACAGTGCTATTTGATTTCACAATTTTCTTTTAAGCATGGAACACTAAATAAATTTGGGATTGTTTTAATCTCCTATGAAACATACTCATGCAACATCTAGAGGAAAATTTGTCATTATTTCTTGGTTTTGCTCACAAAATAAGACCAGAAGACACGTGGATTCAGGAAATCAGATGAACTAATTAATCAAGCCAGTCATTCTGCTCGTTACTACAGAACTGGAATAAACATGTTTCACTCTTCTTCCCTTGATTCTCATATCTGCAGCAGTACACAATGGTATTTTTATAATTAGATAAGTACATTTTCTAAGAGCTAGTGAAGCCAGAATACAAGAAGCATGCTGATCAGCTGCTGTCAGTTCTAAGGCTCAGTAGAGCTCTAAACAGATATTAATTAATTATATGTTGGAATGCTAATAAGTGCGCTACATTTTAGACATTGGTGGAACTTCTCATCACCTTCTGCAGACATGTTAATTGATAGTTTGAACTCTGCCACTAATTGACAATGGAACTTAAAGAAAACCTTTTGAGATTAACTTCAGGTGCCATCGAGCTGTGCTGAGCTGTTCATTCAGACCTAGATGAATATTATGAACAAAATTCATACTAGGGTAAAAGCATAGACAAAGCATGTACTTGGGCAAAAAAGTTTAGAACTCCACTAAAAATTTTGCTCCTGACTGAATTAAAAGGACTACAGTATTTTATCTGTGGCTAATGCATCACTTAGTACAAATCTACAAAGTAGCTGAACATAATAGATAGGTTTCTTGGAACAGAACATATACGTGTATAACAGTTCTTTATCCAGAGTATTGGGTTTGGCTGAACTGGAGTTCATTTCCCCACAGTAGCCCTCACAGTGCTGTGCTTTGTGTTGGCAGCTAGAAGGGTGTTGATAACACACCAGTGTTTTGGCTACTGCTGAGCAGCACTGGCACAGCATCAGCACTGTAACATTCCTTCTGGGAGAGGACCCAAGTAGGACACCTGACCCAAAGTGACCAAAGGGATACTCCATACCATATGACGTCATCTCAGATATAAGAGCTAAGGCAAGGAGCAGGAAGGGAGGCATTCATTGTTTCCAGTGGATGCCCGCTAAGGAACTGTTACTGTGTATTGAAGCCCTGCTTCTCAGGAAAGTGGCTGACCATTGCTGCTGATGGGAAGTAGAGAATAAACTTTGTTATCTTTCGCTTTGCTTTTGCACAAGCAAGCTTTTGCTTGAATAAACTCCCTTTTCCCAACCCATGGGTTGTTTTCCATCTTACTCTCTCCCCTTTACATCTGGGAAGGGGAATGACAGAGCAGCTGGGTGGGCACCTGGCATCCAGCCAAGGTCCACCCACCACATGCTAAAAGACAGTGGACATAAAGAGAACAATTAGGAATAAAAAGATTTTTTAATTATATAGGACAGATTAAATGTTTATAAAACATTTGCATCATGACTCACTTAAAAGTGAGGCTTCATACAAAGCTATTTAAATCAGTGAGAAGATTGTTCTCAACTTCCATGAGCTCTGACTCAAGAGCTTGTACAGCTTACAGAATGTTTATTACAGCCTTGCTACTATGAAACACACAAGTAGAAGCAACCACAAACCACAAACCTTTTTCCTCATTACCATAATGTGAAACAGTGATTTTCTGCCGCACTTTGGTAGAAAGACCTTTGGCTTATTCCATCTGTTCCACTGTACCTGGAAATATGAAACCGGAACAGGGAAAAAAGCTTGCTCAGTCACCAAAACATCATGAGAAGAAAAATATATGAAAGAGTTGTGCAAGAATAGAAATGACTAGCATATATCCTTTAATCAAAAGAGAACTGGACAGCAAGGGAATTTCCAGAAGACCTGACTGCACCTAATGATGGTGACACCTTAAGTAAGGGAAAAACTGACAAAACTCAGTCTGCTGATCCTTGTAACCTTTGTAATGTCAATCACTAACATTTATGTTCCATGGTATCTTACTTTTGCACAACTACATTCAAAAATAAGCATGAGGTAATTTAGTTGTTTAGGAGTTTTTTTGTTGTTATATCTTGGGGGTTAAATAACAAAATGTCACTTCAGAATAGTAAAAGAATATACTGAAAGTGCCATAATAGAAAAAATATTCTTATTATCATAGTACGTTATGTGCAATACAAAAAACCCATTGTTTTGAACAGGATTTGGAGATTGACCAATTCTAACAGAATTGCAGCTGAAAGAGAGGAAATGACAGGGAGTGTCTACTTGTTCATATTCTTCCCTTATAACTCTAGAGCTATTTGCCTAAGAGATGGTATCATTAGGACAAAACAATATGATCAGATAAACAGTAGTGAACAATCGTTGACATCACTGTGAAAATCATTAAAAATTGTTAAAATATGTTTCCTCACACTTGTCATTGCAGGAGCCTGTAGAAATCAACAGAAGAGACTTTTCCTGAAAATTTTTATTATGAAGTGTCAGACAGAGGGATAAAGGCATGTACTAAGTATCCTTGCATAATTTAGCAAAGGAGTATTTGTTATAAAGAGTAAAACTAAAAGAGAATGGGTAGGAAGGATGGTGAATTCCATCCGATCCTTTGGTAGAAGCATGAGCAGCCTGGAGTTTGCATGACAACAAAACGTTGTCATGCAAACATGATGTTTTGTACATCACATCATCCACTGCTTTTTTTTCTGAGTGTTAGGAAATCACCACTTGTTCTGTCAAAGACAATTAGGCATTATTTAGAACTGAAAACAGAAACTGAAATAAAGCATATCTTGGGAGAAGAAATACTGTTACACTGTTATGACCATTCTTATTCTGACATTCTCACAGAAGGAAGCTCAGGTAGTTTAAGAAGATGCTTTCAGAGTAACAGTTATGTTCTCCTAAATTAATACAGAGGTTGTGCATTTTGGCCACACTTTTCCATATTTTTATTTCCTTTTGGGAGATTCTTTTTAATCCATTCTTAGAATATTGATATCAGAGACACCTGACTTATTCTCAAGGTGAAGCATCCCAGTTTTCTCTCTCATTCCCATTCTACAGCAATAAATGAGTTCAGCATGCCAGCAGAAAGAGAATTCTGAGTTTGAAGAATATTCCCTCTGTTTAGCAGACATTACAGAAAATTATTAAACTGAAAGGGTAAATGACACTTGCCAATTTCTCTCTTACTCTCTGATGGCAAACAACTAATTATTTTTACGGATAAATTCCTGATTTGTTGCCCTGAGCCTACAGATATTTCAGATGTCTGAAATGAATTTTCACATGAAAATGAATCTGCAAGGTTAGTGAGACTATCCATAGGCATTAAAGCTGCCCTTAACAGTTTATCTGAAAGTCTTGGTTCTATATTTGAAAGCAGCTGAAATTGAACAGAAGAAAATGTGATACTAAAGGTTTGCTCCAATTGCTGCCTATCTCTCAACAACAGCATGGTAAATAATGGTAAGCACCTTCAAATTCTATCAATACAGTAGGGAACTCCCAATAAAATCTGTGAACACTTGGTTAAAAATTATGGAGGATGTTGGAAGATGGTAATTGATAGGTAAGAATCTACATAGTCTAGTTTTCAAAAAACAGCTTCAAATTACTGAAAATCACACCAAGTTGACCATCAAAGGGTTTATGATTAAATTTGTGTAGCAGACATCTGGAAATCAATTCTTTGTCTCATTCACACTGCAGGCCGACTAGCTGAGCAGCAGAGATGGACAATTACTGCTTGTACACCTTCCTTACAAATCTTAATTTTCCTCTGTTCCACAACTGGAAAAAAATACTGAAGTATTCAGCTATTTTCAGTGATTTTGCTTCTTGATTGCAAGATATATTGCTGAAGAAAAATTCTGATGATCAAAGTCACCCAAATAATTGGGTTAAGAAATGCGTACGTAGGGCTTGGGATGCTATAAATTTTCACAAGGAAAATGCATCTTCAACTATACCTTGTTTATTCTCATGGTCCATAATAGAATGTATCACTGAGCATTATTACTTCAAAGAAGAGTGCTTCTAATGAAGCTTTTTCTTCTCTTGGGAAATGAAGTGTTTTCTCAATAAAAACTGAAAAGTTTCTGACAGATGTGCTAGTTATAACAAATTTCTTTCAACTAGACAACCACCATCAACAGCAGAAGCTTCAGCTGACCAAGCAAGAAATCTGCAAGTATGCAGAATGAATCACAGCAAACAGAAAAGGAATAATGGTGGACAGTAGATGCTGGAATATTGGTCCGATCAGCATGGCTACTTTGATGACATTAATGCTTTCAGCAAAACAAGAGACAAAGTTTATAGGAGGTATCTGTTTATCACACCTGGAACAGATTCAGCCTTCAAATCTTACAATAAGTTTAGGATCTTTTCACAACAAAATACAGAAGAAGAGACAAAATACGGGCACACAAAAATTACAGTACAGAAAGAAGTCAGTCCTGGAGAAGAAAGTTTGCCAGTAAGGTAACAATGTTAAAGGGACAATAAAATAAAACTTCATAATGTATCACCTGGCAAAATGAGGTGACAATAACATACATATTCCAAAGACAGATTAACAGATACAGTCAGCAAAGAAGAATAAAAGGAAAGGTCAGAATAAAATAAGTGAGATCCAGTTAAAACTTTCCTTGTAGTAGGAAAATTCATAAATCTCTGCTATGTAGAGGCTTTGTTATAAAGTCCAGCTTAACTACTCATGCTGTCATTTTTCCCACCTTGAGTGTACTTACTAGTTTCCCATATCTAGCCATATATCATAATAAAATGCCAACAAAGTGATGTCTCATAGAAAGAAACTACCACTGTTATATTTGATACAAATTTTCCAGTAATTTCAGAAGATCTAAGATGAGAACTGAAAGACTGACAAATAGAAAACATGATATTTATATCTCGTTACTTTATAAAACTACTTTCAAAAAAGAACCCAAAAAATAGATTCTTTAAAAAAGGCTTTCCCATGTAAGCATAATCAAGAAAAAAAATGTATTTAATTATTTTTTCTGACTGCGTTCTGATGTTAGTTAAAGGAACACAGCTGTTCTTTGTTCCTACTAATTAGACTGTTTCTAGTTATTCAGTCTAGTTGTGCTCTTTATATATCCAGATCACACTGGTCAGTCTGTACAGACCAATACAGAATCATACCTGTTGCATAGTTTTTGTATAAAGTAATACTGGAGGATTAGCTGAATGTTTCACCTTTAGCAAGAATAACAATAAGTCTGTATTTCCACCTCTGGTTTAGCAGCAACAGAAACTTTCAAGTAGTAGAAATTGCTGAGATTGGATGAAAAATTCTGATTGCATCCTAAAAAAGCTCCCTCTTCTTCTTCTAGTGGAATGGCAGTGCCACAAATTTGTTGGGAGCTTTTTGATGTTGGTTTGGGTTTTTTTCTGTAATAATGAAACTCAGTGAATAAAAACCTTCAAACTTGTCTATGAAATTCCCACTGGGATAAAGCAGATCTCTGTACCTGAGATTCATTGGACTGAACAGTGCAGAAGGACATTTCTGTACATACATGCAATTTATAGACTGTGAATACCACACCATACAGCTGGACCAAATTACTGTTAAGTGCCATCTGGTAGCAGAAAAATGTGCTCTGAGAAGTCTTTGTGCAAGCCACTGCCTTTTTCTAGTGAGGAATGCCTTCAAAAAGTGGATTTCCTTCTTCTTTGTTGTTTGTAAAATAGTACATTTCATCTATCCACAAAAAGCAAAAAATATTTTAGAAATTTCCCACACATGTTGTATAGTACTGTATGATATGTACGGACTCATTTTTCTTAAATACTTCCTGTGACCCTTCAGAATTATTTTACAGAACTCTATGAGTCCATAAAAAAACCCTACTTAACCTGAAATAGTTTGTAATTTTCAGATAATATATGTGACAAAAGAGTTAACTGCTGAGCCTAGACTGCCTAATAACAAAACTGAGAAGTGCCATAAGCAGGATACCCTAAGAAGAAAAAACAAAGCAAAACAATTTCTTACTTTTGGCAAGTGAAGGAGAGCATTTGTATCTTAGAAGTTCATGTGCTAAATACCAGACTGCAGCAGGATGCCTCAGAATACTTCAAAGGAAGCAAATGTGATTAGAGAGGACTAAAGTGTGTCTGTGTACTATTGGATAATTATGTTTAACATTTTGTTTCAGCCGGGTATAAACTGCTAGAAAATTCCTAGGGATACGATTCTTCCCTTATGGTGGGGGCAGGGGACATGTCATGACCAAGAAATAAACCTTTTGTAATTCTACCTTTGTATCCCTTTCCACCTTATTAAAAAAAAAAAAAAAGGCCAAAATTGTTTTTGCGACAATGTATCGAACATTTTTTTAAAAAGTCTACATTCTGCAACCTCTTCAGACTGCAGTGACTATCTTAGCTTCAAGTGTAAGCAGTAATCCCCATTTGCAAGTAGATGGCACATTATGACAGCGTATTTATAAACAAGATACTCTCAGTCACACAGTAAGATGGCTGAGATCATTCTTTACTGCAAATTAATTATAGCTTAGTTTTATATAAGCTACGGTTTATACTTCAAAGATTTTAACAGTGCTAGCAGTTACTAGCAGAGTAGATATGCTTAGCATACTTAGTACAGTGGGTGTTATTGCACATCTGTTACTGACAATTTTACAAATGACACAATTCAAAAACTGAGCTGAAGTAAATGAACTTTGTATCCTTTTACACTTTAAAGTAAGGTTAACTCCCCTGAAATCAAAGCATTCAAAAATGTATAATCAAAGAGCCTACTTCCTATCACATTGTTTAACCATCCAAAAGCTAGAAGATTTTGCAACACTGCCGCTGTATCTCAGTAACATGCATTCTATTTCAGTTTCACTAACTTTTTCCTAACTGGACACCAATCAATGTGTGCAGGAGCAATTGCAAAGTTGTTTTATTTGAAACAAAGGAAAGCAAGTGAAAGGAGAAAATACATTAAAAATATCAAGAACTAGCCTTATTTATAGAACAGAATCATAGAATAGTTAGGGTTGGAAAAAAACTTTAAGACTCTTGAGTCCAACCGTTAGCCTAGCACTGTCAAATCTACCACATATAATATAGTAAAACCACCACAAATGTCAGAAATACCAGTACATTTGTTGGAGACAAGGAACACTTAGGTACAAGAGTGAATGGTTCCACCTTTACAGTTTTCCTACAGTTTTCCTACGTAGGAATATCCTCCAGTATGATATCTTTTAAACTTTGAATTAAACTGATTCTTGTAGATTTAACTTTATCTGACATTCCATTAGCTAATCACATAAAGACAAAGCCTCTTTAGCATAGCTAAAAAGGACAATTATTGCACATCTCTTTTTTTTCTACTTCTCAAAAAAATGTTGTTATAAGCCAACCAAAGTAAGCAAGATTAGTCTGTTATTTAGTAGCCATAATGAACACAGACCCAGTGGTCCAGTTCGTGCTACTTCCTATTTCAGCTTTTCCCTTTAATAAGGGCTTTCAATGTAACATTAATAAGAGTGTAGGAAATAATTTCCTAGTTGGGCATCAACAAATTGAAAGACCTTCATTGTAAACCATATTTTGTGATAGTTCCAAGATGGTGTGCATTAAAAATTAAAGTATCTATACCACAGACCACATAGAGTGTCATTGGATAAATGATCTCTCAGATCTTTATTTTAAATATTCTTCTGGATCTATGATATGCTATGCTAAATGAAATACCAGATCTAAAGTTTCATGGTGCTTCATGCTTAGACAGAAACCACAGCTTTTCATACTGCAAAATCTAGTCTCTTTGAGGGGGATCTGGTTGAAAAGCTCCAGATTGGTGTTTGATAAGAAATAGAGTATAACAGAAGAAGTCATATAGATAATTACTTTCCTCTTTGTCTTAATCAAAAAGTTTTCTGTGCCTTCCATTATCCTGTCATTACTGTTTTCTTGTGTCTTCTTTTGCTCCTATTAAAGATAGCTCCACTGAAAAAGAGTGGATACAGCCAGGATGCTGACAAAAAGGGATGCTTACCTTTCCTATTGCTCACCTTTGCTATGCCATGAAGAACACATAGTCCCAGATGGTGCTAACAGAAAATGTGATTGGGCTATAGCTTTCTAAATCCCCCTGCCCGCTACAATAAACATGTAACTGCTTTAGCAGTTGGTACACAATAAATAATTTGTTTCTTCTACAAATAAGAAACTGGGGAAACTTGAGTGAGAGACTCAGTGAATTACTTTCTGATCACACATGATCAAAGATTAAACACAACACTGCTGAATACCCATGAACAATTAGCTACACTACATAATCCTAACATTTTGCACCATAAACATTTATAAGTTAATGTAAGACAGAATGAACACCACACAAATAAGGTGTCATGCTCCTCACTTGGCCACTTGCACAGAATTATTGAGAAAGTAAAGATCATTTTTTTCTGTTGTGCCAGAACAGATTTCTTTTAACCTAACTCACTTTTAGTGAATGTGTATGTATTCTACTGCCCAAGCAGTTTCCCTTGGGCTCTTTTCTATTGCCTATCTGTTCTCAAAAGTTTAAGACACAAATGAGCATCCCAATGTGGTTATTCTGCATATGATAGAACATAGCATCATAAGACAGAAATTTGCTATTTCTACTTGGAAATTTAACTGTAAAATTCTTTCAGTAAATCAGTTTTATTACAAAGGAAAATGACACACACTACTGGTTTATTGCCTACAGCATTGATGATTAAAAAGGTTTTTCTGTCTGCTTGTACCTTATTTTGTAGAACAAAGAAGTGTAATTCCTTCAGGTATTAGTTTAGTCTGTCTTTAAAAGGATGATACTGATGTTTATCACCTTTTCTCTCTTAGATCTGTTATTGAAAACATATTTGTAAGAACCTGAAGCATTGCTGCATTCCAATGGGATTCTGGCTGTTGCACAATGAAACACCATCATTTCAGAAATCCCTCTGGCTTGGTCAAAAATATTCCTGTTTTCAAAAGTGGCACTAAAAACCCAGTCAAAGCTGAAAACAGGATTTACCAAATATATAGACAGGGTTTGGTGAGGTACTTTAGAATTTGCTTACTTTTAGAGAGTGTCTCAGTGATGTGCTTAAGTTCCTAATGAATCAGAACCATTGTTAATATATATAATCCTAAGAATAAGGAAAAGAGACAAGAGAATTTTTACATACCTTGTCATTTCTGCTTTTTTGGTATTGACATGTATTTAAGCATCCTTACTACTCCTCACTACTTGGACTAAGTATGGGGTTTTTTACCTCTGTCATCTCTTCCAGTATCTAATAGGTTCTGTTTCCATCCCTGAGCAAAATCTCCTGACTTCATTTGAAATGGTAGACAAGTCACAGCCCTTCTTTTAGGAGATAATAAGTGTTTGGGGCAGTGAAGTTGGACAAGGTCCGTTCTAGTAGAGTTGGAAATTGAGCCTAGATTTGCATTATGACAAATGTTTTATTCTATCAGTTTTTTCTATCTAGCTGCCAGAATGAACATCTTAGATTCTGTGCTTGGGATCAATAAAATATAGCTAAGCTATTCCACTGAATTCTCTTCAAAAAGGCAATAAAACAGGGAACAAATAAATGCACACAGTGGTCCAGATTCCTAATAGTATTGGGTGGTTAACAGACAATCGAAAACAAGACAAGTGCCAGAAGACTCCTAAATGTATGGTTTAAGAGAGATTTAGACTAAAACTTTTGATAGTCTCATTTTTACTCTTTATAATTTTCTTCACCAGAAAAAAAGAAAAAAAAAGGCAGAATCCAAAAATCCTCGTTTAGGTTAGAAAGAATATATACAAACCGGGAGACCAAATACTGTGGCTATCTCTAGTGATCCATAAGCAATCAGAAATTGAGCACTTTACTTCAAGGAATAACAGTACAAAACTGTCAACAAACAAGATGTTTGAATTCTGAAAATTCAAAATAAAGGTTTTACAATTGGGCTCATAATCCTGCAGTTTAGAAATCTAAAATTTCTAGAAAATTAATCAAGTTTAAAAACAATCACAATTAAGGAATCAAAATATATCAAATCCCAAGTTTTCTCATACAAAGAAAAACACTGCACTGAAAGTTGTAACCACATTTACAATTGGAAATAGATAATATATGCAGGGTCTCATTATTAGAGATTAATAAATACACCTGTCTTGAAGAACTCATTAGTCAGCAATGACAGTGAAGGAGAAAAATTTGGCTCCGATATCCAACCACAGCATGAACTGAACCAGATGGAAGGTGTTTAATGTGAACACAAGCTGTTCTGGCAAGGTGTTTTCAGTAAAAGTCTAAGGTATTAATAGTATACAGTATAAGGTGTGGGTTTAAGCACATCTGTGTAAAATTTTGGCTACACTTATTCAAAGCAGATGAAGTCTAAATAAAACTGGCAGAGAGGAAACCCATTACTTTAAACCAAAGGATTTGAAATTCTGTAAATAAAGACAGAAAGATCTTGGGAATTTGGTCAGCTGCAGTAGTGTCCGTGTATACTCACAGAGATCAAACATCAATAAGGTAATTTTTAGGATAAAGTGTGCAAGAAAAAAGATCCAGATGGGTATTAGTTAATACTTAAACCAGAAATCAGTAAGGTCCTAACCATCATCAGGAAAGAAGTCTAGAGCAGAATACATCTGCTGCCCAGGATCTTCTATGGAAATCAGAAAGGAACCTGGAAAGGGAAGAGATAACTGACCAATTTCAAGATGGAGGCCAATCAGTTTATGAAAGAGATTACATAATAAGTTAATATACTGTAGAAGGTTGCATCGATACCTGGGATCCTTTGCAATCTTACATTTTAAGAAAGGATGGTCTTATGACTATTGCACTTGCCACAAAGCTATGTTTTATCCCAAACTTTCTGTACAACCTTGCTCAACTCAGAACACAAAGGGTCTTATTTTCAAAACTTCTGAACATTTACAACCGAACATTTTGTTACAGAATGAGGAGCAGGACACGATCTAAAATTTTGCAGCTTGTATAAGCACAAGTAAAAAAGTTAGCAATTTTCTTTCTCTGCTTTATTCCTTAACCTGCAGTGCAGAAATAATACTGTTTTTCAGAGATTTGCTGTAAAACGTCATTCTGTTAGCTATCACTGTGATTAATTCAAATTGAAAATGCTTTTCTTTAGCTGTGATAAACCTGTATTTGACAAAAAGAAAATTTTAAATCAATTATTACTCTGTAGGGAAGAAAATCCAAAGTAAAACCCAGCCAAATGAGAGGCTAGGTACCCCTACACAACTTTAAAAGGAGTGAGAGGCCAAGACCCTCCCAGACAACAAAACAAGTCTTGACCTGTGTGAACTATCTGGTAATTTAACCACTAAAAACAAAATGCCCAAGCACATACTTAAGAGAATCACTTGCTCGAAACTGACTTTTTTCCTTTGAACCTCTGTGGCAAAGCAAACAATTAAGATTAACTCTCAATGAGGAAATTAAGATAGTAAAGTGGTAAATATTTAGTAGAGGTTTCAAAAAAAAAAATATATCACAAAGAGAGTATGCATTTTCCTGTTTTCCATCTTGTTTGTGTGAATAAACAGACCTCCATAAGCACTTCATGAGGCTGTGCAATGGTAGTTGCAAATACACTCCCTGGCTTCCCAAGGCTTAAAGAAACGGTAAGTTTTATTTGCAGTGGTTATGCCTGCTTCTGCTTCAAATGGTATCATAATCCATTTGTTTTCTGACTTCCAGGAGGGTTGCTTAAGGAAGTAAGATAAAACTACTGAAAGTATATATAAAAAAAAAATCACACTGGGATGTTTTTCAATCATGTAAAGTGAGTGTAACTGACTTTACACTGGACCCTTCTACCTAAGTGAGGGAGTGTTAAAGCAATACTTTTAATGCTATAGCTTGGTCATACTCAAGATGCTTGGATTCTTAAACAGACTCTAAGCAGTTACAATGGCATTTTATAATTGCTCTGGAGGAAGGGGAAATTAACCACATATTTTCTGGTTTTGCTACCTGCTATTGGCTTTTCAATTTTTATCTAGTGCAATATTAGCTAATGAAGAATATAATAAAAATAAAGAATGTGATCATAATTTTCAGTAAAAAGGTCTGAACCATGAAGACATACATAAAAGGTGTACTCTATTGAGTAATATGCACAGGCTTACTATAAACCTGGAGAAAATAATTAAAAGAGATGTGATTATCTAAAGCAATCATCTTTTTATTGCTCATGAAAGTGATTAAATAACTAGAAAAGTAATTGAACAGAAAAGCTAGAATGATTAAAAATGTTTAGTCCGTTCAAAACAGGTTGCATGTTAATACAAGAAAAATATGAGTTTGCAACCTTTTAAATTTTGCCTTTTTTTAACATCTTGGTTTTAACCTCTTGAATTTTCCACAGAACCCTGACTCTGTGATCTGTTTTTTTTTTTTGTCTTACCGCTATAAATTTCACAGAGGGCTTCATCTATGACTCCAGAAGAAAGGTGGAGCATACTCTCATTTTATAGAGGAAAATAAGATCATAGGTCTCACATTACAAAACAGGCCAGTGGGAGAGTTAGAAATAGAATCCACATTCCCTGAACCAGAGACTTCCACTTCATATGGACTCTTAAAATACAATACAGTAGGGAAATGCTTACAAGCACAACTACAAGGAAAACAATTTGAGACCCTAACACTGAAAGGAAAGGAAAAAACCTTTGAGCAAGAGTTAAACAGGTGAAGCAGCAAGAGTCTTCAGACAAAGCTGACAGCAAATTAGGCACAAGCAGGCAGAATATATGAGACACAAACTGTCTCTGATTTCATACTGAAACCAATCTCAATAAGTCCCTTGTCTTTTGTTATTACAGATCTCTTGCAACTGTAAAAATGAGAGGAAGCTGGGAATAAGAAAGAACATGACATTTGTTTTAATAGAATGAGTTCAGCAACTCACAGCTGAAATGATTGCACATCTGAAGTCTAGATATGATGAAGTACTAAAAAAAATAAGAATGTTTACACTAAATGAGTAATTAAAAGCAATCTTACTGACTATTTATAAAAATCATTATAAAGATTATATGAAAGGAGAAAATTATCAGTGTGGTATAAAGAAAAATTTGTCTAGGAGTAAAAGGATTAAATAAGATAAAGCATATATAAGTATTCATGTCAGAAACAGATTTCTACTGTTCAGCCCTCTTAGGCAGTGTAAGTCTCCCAAAGGAAGGAGTAGATTTTCACTGCATGAGTCTTTCAGCTAGAATATTAAATTAATTTTAAAATGGTCTTTCAAAATAACCTATTATATATACTCCATTTTCACTACCCCCTAAGGGTAATGACTGCTACAGTAGCATTTATATCTTCTTGCAGAATACATCCTGCAAATACAGCAACAGCATTTTTCCCTTCACTGAGTAAGGGTATTAAATTACAGATCTAAAGTGCAGAATCTCTTGCAGTGAAAGACAGCAAAATAATAGTGATGAGAAGCAAAACCAAACCTTTCAAACTATGATATTCTACCTGAGGCACATCTCCTTGGTATGGCTGCTTCTAGATGCTGTGGTACCATGAGGATATATCAAGATTTCCTTGTGGTAACACCACTGGCCTTTGACAATGGAGAGCTGAGAATAGAACAAGTCTTTCGCAACAGTTTCCCTATGGTTTGACTCAGAGGACTCAGATTTTTGCCAGGTTTTTAGCACACCAGCTTAATGCTGTTCTCTGTTTTTCTGGCTCTAACCTGTGAGGGGAGGGTACAGTTCCTTGAAAAGTAAACAATAATTGCAAGACAGGTGATACTATCCTTAGTGTGTATTTCAGGCATGCCAATTTTAAAAATAATTTATGTTTTGTTTTCTTAGTAATCATTTAATAAGCACGTTCATGTGTGGGTTTCTAAGTCAACAGTCTTACATTGGACCAGCTATGCAATTTGCTTGTTATGACAAGGGATAATAAAATAACTCTGCTTGAAACACTGACTTAATGTCAACTTTAAGCTCTGAAGATACAGTTATACTATTGAGACACAGCTGAGACACTATGGAGGAATACTTAGTGAATAATGTGCACAAAGCAAGCACCTGTAATGGAATCAATGGAGCAGGATGAGGAAGCTACATAGCTTCTCCCTAGGTAGCACACTGTTTAATATTCCCTGCTGAACTGTAACCTTATGTTATTATTTCCTGCTTTTTGTTTACCTTTCTGTGATGAATCTATTTCTCTTTGAGGAAAAAAATAAACTTCCCCACAGTTTTAAGAAGGAATCCAGTGGATTTTGACAGGATACAAAATTTTCCAGTGTGAAACCTTAGCTTGGGTTAGTGGATTAGCTCTATGCCATTTTTTTTATTCAGTAAGGCTAAGGGTTCATAAAGTAAACTCACCAGGTAAGAAAAACTCCCATTCCCTTACAACAGCAAGAGTTGCTGTGGGACACCTTTTCTAGTCTCTTCAAGTCCACTTCAGAGGATAGAATTGCCACAATTAAATTGAGTGATTTAAGGTTCTATTTGCTTCATTTCTTTGAATGCTAACTAGACCTTCACTGCTATGGTAGCTGCATTTTTGGGTCTGCTGTGTGGCATGAACATTTAGATCTCATGTCATTCACCTTTGGCTACCTAGGCACAGACAGCTCCAAATCAATCTAAAATTCCTTTGGAAATCTTTCCAGAGAATTTCACTCTCATCATTAAATTAAAGGGAAAATTTATGCCCTCATACTCATGTAGTGAAAGATTAATCACAACTTCACCTTGGAATTACCGATTAATTTTATTATAATGATCTATTTAAAATTGGCACATATTCATACATCTATTGAAAGAAAAAATCATTAGAAAAGTTATTTGGGGTATTCCATTACTCATAAATTTTATTATTCAAGAGTCATGAGATAGCAGATTCACTTACAGAAGGCTAATTAACTAAAAAGCTTCTTTTACAAAACTGTTTCTGACTCATGGGCAGCTACCCAGAATGGAAATATTTACTGTAAGATTTCATTTAATTATATACTAGAGTAAAGGCAAATATGGATGGAATCATGCCATGGAAGACTATTATTCCATTACTTGTTTAGCTAACACACTTGAAGAGATTTATGGGTGGAACTGAACACACACACATAGCTTCACATTTCTAACTGGTGGTGTTTTGAACCCTAAATTCTTATGTCATCCTAAGTACTTCTAGGCACAGCACACCATTGTTTCTCTTGCACCTTGCATTAAGCCCATCTTTAGCAGGACTCCAAGAGTTTGATTTTACATCCAGATATTCATAGAAAAACCTGATTATTAACCAACCCTTTTTCCATAGCAAGAACCCATATGCTTCTGTAGCTATTGCTAATACCTATTCTGATTTCCAGTTGTTTTCTGTTGTGGCAACTATCAGGAGACAGAATGGCTAAGAGGATTAATCACGAGATATGAAGGTTTTTAACTGGAGGCCACTGGGTTCTGCCTGTGCAATGACAATGAAAATAAGTTTTTCTCAGGTCAGACTCCGGGGACAAGCATTCTCACTGAAAAAAAAAAATTCTTTTTAGCTTGCCTCCTTACTTGTACATTTCAGAGAACGTGTTTTAGAAGGACAAAGGCAACAAGTTAACTTCCTCAATACTAATTTTCTCATTCATTTTTTAAGAATGCAGAATGTAGTTTTTGAAAAGATATTATGAGTATTGGTATGAACAGTGTACAAGAACTGACTATAAACCTGCCTGATAATCCATACAATCATCTGATTAATCCTTCTACAGATCAAAATGTAGATTTACACATGTAATAGTGACTGTAAATGGTGATGAGTAGACAGCCTTCTCCCAGACTCTCATTCCAAACACCTCTTTCTTGGTTTTGGTTGGTTTTTACTTCCTTTCTTTTTTTTTTCCAAGTTAGTAATTCAAGTCAAGTTATTCATGAGAAAGTGGCACAATTCTTTTGGTCATACACATCTTTGAATTTGGAACAGAGAAGAAAACAAGTTCTTTGCTGGGCACAGTGTTTATACTGAAGGTATATAGAGAGTTTGTACTGAAGGGGTAAATAGTCTCTCTTTGACAAATCAGAAAAGGAAAAATGGTTTTAAGGCAATGATTTATATTCTGCTCTGAACAAATTCTGAGCCAGTCACTGTTTATTAATAGCTGAAAGTGTGCAATCTGTTTCTACTTGCACTAAAATTTGCCAAAGCTGCTAGATGTTGATATATTGGTTTTGGAGACAAGATATTTCTCCTCCATTTGAATAAGTTTTTCTATCAGATATTTAGTAGTAGGAAGATAAAAGAAACTTTAAGGAACGTTTCTAAAATATAAGGAAGATTATTCCCAACTTACTTTAGGTAAGAATTCTTGTATTTCTGAATATCTTTTCTTCCTACAGGCTAACCTGCATCAAACAGAACCAAGTGAGGTGAGAAATCATCAAGAATGATCCACCTAATTACAGGCTCTGGTCCTGAATCACTGCTAAAACATATGAGATGGTGTTTGGAGAAAGTAATCTCTTGTTTCTACTACAATTTTAAGTCATTTTTTCACAAGTAACAGTGGAAAACCCATGTTTTTTTGGAATCGAGTAGCTGCCTTTTGTTAATTTTTGAATGTCAGCTGAAGCCAAGCATACTCTAACAGCTCTAAGACACAGAAGAGAGGTCACATTTGTTGCCTGCAACCAGATGGATAAAACAAGTGGTGAAAAAGGTTGGTCCATATGACTGCACAGGATGCTAGCTGCAGTATCTCATCTCATTTCCAAAACAGATTAAACAACGTGCTTGCAATCCTTTAAATGTGCTGCAAAGTGATACAAGTTTAGGTGAATGCAGTGAGTGGTTAAAGAAGTAGACAAGACCCATTCAAGTGAATGGTTAGGAAATGGAAGCAAGGACTAATTGAACCTGACAAAAGACAAGGCTGATTTCCTGACATGTTAAAATTGCTACTCACTAAGCTAATTGTTACATCATGTTTGCCTGATGCTCTTTCAAGTTTTATTGCTGTTGTTAAATCTTGTTACGTTTTGGGTTGTTTGTTGGGGAGGGGGGGTGAAGGTGGGGATGTTCATTAGGTTGGATATCCATTTTCTTTTATGGTAACTGTCCTTCATTGCATCACTAAGTTGTACTTTCACATAGGAGGAGCCTACCCACATGCTGGAAAACAAACCAGAACAGCAGCATTTTTCCCACTTCTGGAAACTTCTCTCACTGCTACAATATTCCTTAATAAGAGCATTCTTTCTATTCTGAGTGACATATTAATACACAACAGATTTCACATTTTGATTACCTTCCCCTCACCACTTATTCTCATTATGGTAGCTTAAATTATCTTAACCGATAATCATTTTTCGGCTGCTTCAAACAAGTCCCAGACTCCTGATTAAGTTTTTCAGGGAACCCCCACATAGACTTTTCATGTAGAAATCTACTGCTGAACAGGAAACATTTTACAAGGTCTGAGAGAAGGGCAGCACTGAAAGAGTAATTCCAAGGGGGAAGGGCAGGGGGGAAATGACTGTATATAACTATTTTTCTAAGAAATAGGTTAGGGTAATAAGACATGCAAAGAATACTCAGTGCAGAACTAGTCTTGCACTCTTCATTCATCTCACAGGACAGCAGATAAATCTGTGCCTTCATTGAGCAAGTATTCTGGATCTGTTTGGGATATGAAATCCGCAGAGAGGATTGCTGTTTCTGTTCACTGACTG
The DNA here is from genome assembly GCF_001715985.3 of Manacus vitellinus. Taxonomy (NCBI): domain Eukaryota; kingdom Metazoa; phylum Chordata; class Aves; order Passeriformes; family Pipridae; genus Manacus; species Manacus vitellinus. The sequence continues at coordinate 24,179,888 of NW_021940864.1, read as the reverse complement.
GAGACATTGTGCTGGAAGCAAACAAATAGTCTGCAATTCAGAGTCAGCTGCAAAACCAGCTGGTAAAATTCCACCGAGTCACATTCTTCTGAAGGTGCTCTGTTGTTTCAGGATTTTGATTATTTTTTTCCGCTCTGCATTCTGTACTCTCCTGAGGTAAATGGATAGTGCTGATCTCTGATTAAAACCAAACCAAACCAAAACAAGATTACCTAAAGTATTTGTAACTGTCTATTCAGCACTGAAAAATGAAATAGGCAGAGATAGTTTAGATTCTTTACAGTTTTCTAACTATTCTGTATTCCACTCGTTCAGAGTTCTCTAACACCAGCATACTGGACAATTGACTTATGACATGGTCTGTAAATCTCCTGCAATGAGCAAGGAATATTTGTGCAATGAAAACTGATAGTAAGAAAAAAGGCCTGGCAAGGTCCTGTGCAGAGAGCCTCCTAAGCAACGGGAAGAAAACAGCTCTTCCAAGGCCCTGAAGGGCAACTGTGAGCATGTACAGCAATCTACAGGGCTCTCTCACGGCAAGGGTCAAGTCTGCAGTGTAACAAGCTCTTGCTTTGTATTTCTGGGTCTGAAATCTGTAGCATTGTGTAAATTTAAGCATGTTTACATGGGAACTCCTGGCTGCCAAGATGTAATCTATGGCCTGAAACTGCTTTCTTGTTGAGTAGATGCATATAAAAAAACTACAGCTGGAGTATATTGCTACATCATAACTATTAGGAGAAACAGTGGCTGTGCCTACCACCAGAATAAAAAGACTTTACAATTACTGAAATTTTAAAAACTGGGAAGTTTTTCAAAGGGGAATGACTTCCATGTTTACAGAACAAGTTACTTCATTTAAAGAGGCTTATATCCACAGGAGCCCTGTGTTCAACCACTAAAAGTAGTTTTTAAAACCTTCGCTCCAAGGTAACAGCATCAAAGTACATAGTTGTAGATACAGTGTTCATCATCTCATCAATATGATGAAGCCAAACAAGGAACACCTGAGGTCATTTGGTCTTTTCAGCCCAGAGAAGAAGAAACTGAGGGGAGACCTCACTGCAGCCTACAATTCCTCATGAGGGGAAGAGCAGGAATTGATCTCTTTGTGGTGACCAGTGACAGGACAAGAGGGAATGGCCCGAAGTTGTGTCAGGGGAGGTTTAAGTTGGATGTTACAAAAAGGTTTTTGACCCAGAGGATGGTTGGGCACTGGAACAGGCTCTCCAGGGAAGTTGTCACAGCACCAAGCCTGACAGAGTTTAAGAAGCACTTGGACAACACTCTCAGGCACATGGTATGATTCTTATGTCTGTGCTGTGCAGAGCCAGGAGTTGAACTCTGATGATCCTTGTGAGTCCCTTCCAACTCGGCATATTCTTTGATTCTGTGATTGTTCCCTAATTTTCAGAGGACCCAACACTAATTGTAACTGCATTTCTTCTAATTTCACCTGAAAAGCAGAAATATTTTAACTTCTCAATTTGAAATTACATGCATGCAACATCTGCCATATCTTGAAGGATAAAAATTTCCGCTACAGATTTCAGCTATTCAAAAATGTGTTCTAGATCTCAAAATTACAGGTTAATGCACAACCATAATCTAGTCACATTATGTTCTTAAATTTTGGAGTTCTGTGGTTTGAGCTTGAGGGCTGTGGGGTTTTTTTTATATTGGTTTGTTTTTGGTTTGTCAGAGGTGGCCTCTTTTCAGCTATGGGATGGATATTTTAGTTCATATACATTTTGTGTAGATATAGATTCAGGATATACAATACAATAGTATAATAAAACAATTAAGTACTAGCAACTGCAAAGTAATCATTATGACCAGTATATTTAAAATTAAATAAAGCTGAGAAAAATAGTTGATTTAATACTTAGTGAGCTGAACAATTGGAGCTACCATAAAAATAGCACTTGTTTTGTTTATAGAAGTACAAAAGATTGCATGTCCTTAAAACCTAATACATCTTTATGCTTGTTAAACGTAAGCTCTGCCAGTTCTGTAGAAAAACTGCTCCATATACTTAGAAGCATATAGGAGATGTGCAACAGTATAAGTAACTAATGTTGTGAAATATCCATGTGAGAATAGAGAACCTTTCTATTTGATGGGAACAGAAATAGCTGTAACTTTTTGTCATAAGCTTTGAATGGTTTTAAATAACTGTAAGCGAAAACTCCCTCCAAAACCTAAATAATCTGAATCAAACCATAACACATCTTAGGAAATGAAGGAAACTGTTCAAGTGAAAAGCAGGTCAACCAGAGATCCTATAGTACCAGTCTGAAGAAGGATCTTCTGAAGAAGGATCTTCAGACTAGGTATGGCTGCCCTTAGTTTTCACTGATCCAGTTCTGGTTTGTACTTCATTTCTTGACATTATGTCCATCATATTTGTTCCCCAACAATCCTCACCTTAGTTCCACATGAACCTCAGTCTCTCCATCCTTCCATCCACAAAGCTGTGGAAACAATTTTCTGCTCATTTTATCCATTCTGCTTATGCTCCCCTGTGCCTTTTAGTCTAAGCAGATGGTATCTCCTTTGGAACAGGAACCCCCACCTATTCTCTGCTTTACAAAACACTCAGATTCCAAGAGGCCAAATGTGGGAACTCAAATGAAAGTTTACTGGAACAAGATGGGTTTTTTTTATAATGTCTCATGGAAAAATACTTCTTGCGTAATGTGCTCCAGTTCCTGGCTTCCAACAAACTGCCATTAAACTTCAGCCAAGTAGTCTGCTGTAATCTGGGGAAACAATCCTGCCCACAGCAGCTTTCATGATTTCTAGCTTCTGCCAATCCTCAGCTTTCCTTTGCTTGTCTATCATAAGGGAGGACAATTACATCCAAGCTTTTCTGGCAGTAAGTTCCAGTCTACCCCTTACACTTCCTTCACAGGATTTTTGCATGTTATTATGACTCTGTACACATAAAGATGTCTGTTGTAGTAGTATAGATGTAGGACACATATTACCCAACAAGTCCTCAAGGTGTACAGCCTCGACAAATAGTACTACCAACCTTGTTAATGGCCGGAAAAAATGGGGACAAAGAGTTTGAGTTCACAGTGATTCAGAGCCACAAGAAAAACTACCATTTCTCTCAGTGTCCTCTTGCTGCAGATTAAAATGGCTACAGTTAATGGCAAAGGAGGTTCTAATAAAGGAGATTTAAAACCTACCCTACAGTTAAGAATAACACAAAAACAAATTCGTCATATTTCAGAAGAATAATGGCATTCTGAATTTGGCTTTATTCTGCATACATTCAGCTTTCAATTTTTTAAGTGAAAACAGTTACTTATAGCTATTTTCAGGCACTTGTAATAAAATGATTTAGCACAATTAAAAATCATTGTTCTTAATGTAAAAATTTTTTACAATTTTGGCAGCACCTTCCAGCATAGTAAATGTTTTAGGTGATTTCAGCAATACCTTAAGTTACTTCATCATCCAGAAGATACTGTAATATTGAAAACCAAATGCAATAGTATGCAATACCACTACAAAAAAAATCCAAGACTAGAATGGGGTACAATGACATAACAGGATTTTGGCTCTAAATACAAGCTCTAGAATACAGTTGCATCTGTTCACTGCTTCCTCTGTGACTCTTTCTAAGTTAAATCCTCCAAATGCCCAAGCAGTACTGGTACTGATAGTCCACTACACAGCTTTGTAACAATAAAAAAATCAGTGTGTGGCAGCTTGGAAGAAGAAACTGGCCTAGATCTCAAGCTCTTTACAGCACATGCCCATTTGTACACACTATGCCCAGAACCAGCACCTGATTTCAAACACCACTTAAACAGAGGTCTAGCACATTTTGTGAGAAATTTAATCAGCTTGCCACTAGACAGAATTTGTTTTTTCATACACTGTAGGCCTGCAAGTTAATCCAACACTTCCTAAGGCAAACATAGTGTAGAATCTAATCCTTCTACAAAAACCTTATAAAGGTCTATGACAACCTTAAAGATTGTACTACATCAAGATTGCTCTATCACTTAAGAATAAATTGAGACAAGTTTCTATTCAGGAGAGGCTATCTAGTTAAAAGCAACATCAACAAAATCTTAAAAAAATCCTAACTGTGAGATCAGTTTGAAGGTGACATCCTTGTACAAAGATCTTTTCAAATTTTTGTTCATTCACAAATCATGGAAACAACACAGGTGCATAGATTTCAAAACTGACTGGAATAGGTTGAAAAATGCCACAAACCCTTAGATGTTTAAAGCAGGAAAAAAGAGAGACAGTGATGAAAATTAAGAATACACATTTTAATACTCTTGCTTTGTTTTTCACCACACAACAGACAAAAACCCCACTGGAACTACCAGTAACAGAAGGGAATGGCTAATAAAAAGTGATCAGTTTGCAGCTGCTTTAGTCATACTAAATTCACTCACTCAAATTTTATTTGTACATGTAATGGAAGTTGTGTGTAGTACTGCCAACCCTATTTCTTGCACAGAAGATAGTTCAGTAAAAATATTTTAAAATTAAGAGCAGATATTTCTACTTGCTATTTGAGTATATTTAACTCATTTCAATCTGGATGGGTGTTAAGAGTGGCCTCTCTACAACAAAGAGGACAATTGTACACTATGTTTCTATGCTCCTGCTTTTTCATGATTACTAGCACTTTTGCTTCTCCAAAACTTAACATATTTGACTTCAGGGAGTGTGGTCCCATTCCATTGTTAAAGGACCTTTTAAATTCACTTTCTGAATCAACTTGGCTTATGCAGCAAGGAAGACATGATGTTAACAACTTACTTCAGCAAAGATTTTTGTTCGTTAAATGGTTTTGACTTTGCCTCAAAGATAATTTTGGTTTCTGATATTTTTCACTCCAACATACTCATATGGTATTCATGGAATTACTAATAAACTGCTTAATAAAGAGCCATCTGAGGTTTTGATTTAGATGGGTTATGACGTGAATTTCATTTCATACAAGGAATTTGACTGAATAACTTTCTATTATTTCTGAGGTCTTCTGTGTTCCATTTGTGTGTTATGGCAATTGCCTCATCTCATTGCTTTATTAAGCACTGAGATAGATGTGAGAGATACTGACAGAGATGAGAAAAAGTGAGCAATATATTAAATAATACATGCCATCACTCCATGATGCAGGAAACAATGAAGTGTGGTTGTAGACTCTAAACCAGCCTTCATGGGAGAGGGTATAAAATGTTTTAAGAAACACCTGGTCTCACTGCAGGAAAAGTCTATTTCAAGGACATGCAGAAACAATGTTAGAAAATTAAGCAAGACCTAATATGCACTAGGAAAATAATCACTCAGCATACCAAAGTCCCACTATAAACTAATATTTTAGCATGAATCTTCAGATACTTCAGATATCTAGGAAACCTGTGATAATAACTCACTCTAGAATTATACTCTGAAGTACAGAAATATAATTTGATGTCTAAAGGTGATAATATACAAACTGCATCAAAAGCTTTCAAATACTGGAGCAGGCCAGCAGAGGTGGGCAAAAGGAGCTAATACACATTCCTATCTCTGTCTTCTTGTCATATGCACCTAAGGTATATTCAAAACAACTAAACTGCAGGACTCTAAATACTTTATCAAAGATTTAGGCCACAATGGAAAGAGTTATGTACCTTGAAAGAGTGATTCAGTTACTAAGTTGGAATGTGAGAAGTAAACAGTCTATTTGCCTTGCAGAACACTAAAACTGGTGAGAAAAGAGTCTCATATATGGAGGCTGTATGGAGAAAGCAGATCAACCACTTGATGGAGTTGCCTTTTTATGTTCTCCTTGTATTAGAACAGATCTCCATTCTGATGTTGAGATACTTTGCAGAAATGCCGAGATAGCACAGCTGAAAGGCAGCAGGCTGAGAAGAAAAACCAGAGATTCCATCTGGATTATAGCTGCCTGGCTTCGAAGGTTCTGCCAGGTGGAAATGAAGGGTAAATCCACACGGGAAAATATCAATAAAAATCTGATTTTGATTCAAATGTCTTCACATAAAGCAATACCAGTGGCTCAGAGTAGAACTGTGGAACAGAACTCTGAATTTCCTAGCTCAATCTCTCTTTCATTCTTTTTCCACATTCTCTTCCTATACGGTCTGTATAAAATGGCTATGTGTATGCAATATATTGCATTGTCATTTTTAGAATAGTATTTCAAGGAACCACAGTGTAAGTACTGCTCAGCAATAACAAAAACATCTCTATATTTTGAACCCTGCTTTTAGCACAAATCAAAAACATAGCCCCACACTAGCTACTGTGAAGAAAATTAACTCCACCCCAATAAAAACCAACACAGAGATTAAAAAAATGAAGAAAAGGACAAGTAACAGGAATGTTAAGACCTAATATGCAAATAATATAATTCTGAAATGGATGAGGAAGAGAACAGTATTTCAACATGTTTAAAATCCACTTATCATATAAAAGTAAATTCTAGAAGAAAACTAACATAATTGAAGCGCTTCGGGTTGTATGCACCCAGAAGCAAACTTGAAGACTTCAGTTTAGCTTAATGTTACAGCTAAATTAACTTAGTTCAAGGAAATATGCAGCCAGCAAAGTAATGATTTGTTTCCAGATGATTTTAACTACATGAACTAACTCATCACAAGATCAAGAAAGAACCATTGTAAGTAACAAAGAAATTGCAGGAGCAGACAGATGGGAGTGACAGAGGAGGTGTAGGACTATCTTAGGAGCAAAGACCAACTTTGTCAAGACATCAAGCAGTGCTCTTGGGGCATTGATATAGATGTGTAACACTAGAAAATCCAATTTTATCACATTTGCAAGTTGTTTACCTCACTCTACCAACACATACAAAAAAGGTACTTGTATGATATTAATATTAATTTGTCCTAATGACAGCAACTTGCAAGTATGTTCTTGAAGTGTTTTATCACCATCAAAGACAAGTAGTTCAATTTTCATACAGGCATGATCTTCTGTAACAGTTGGGGAAACACTGGAATGGGCAGAAGTTGCAGTAAATGCACTTGCAGGAAATCAGAAAGTTGTTAGAAAAGTCAACAGCAGACTTTGTAACTATTTCAAAGTTCAATAACCAACACATGCATTAAAATACAGCATTTTTCTACTCTGTGTTTTAGGGGATAAGGAGTCCCAATAGTAGGAAATTAATTACGTACAATTGAACAAGACTATCTTAAAAAGATGATTATTTGTTTACAAAATAATTCTAGTATGACTGAATGGAACTTTATAATAGAAACAGTGGAATGTATAGTTTTTCAAATTAAATATATACCTTTCCTGATCCTTCTGATCCCACTGAAAGTAGGATTTCCACTGAAGTGGAAGATATTCTATTGGGCATTCAATTCACAGGACCAAAGCAGAGTTAGCCCTAATAAACCCCTGAAAGACACTCCGAATACCAAGTCCTCAACATCAACCATATGACTACAGATCTACTCCTACTTCACAGCAGCACTTGCTTATGAAGAAATAGCTGGAAACTTGAGTTGTATATTTGTCTGCTCTAAGAGAAAGGACAAAAACTTTCCCAGTTGCTGAATTATTTGACTGTTTCCTGAAGATAAATCAGGAGTCCTGGTACAGAATAGTATCAAACACCCTAAATTCCCCAGAATATGGATGTACAACCTTTTTCTATTGACTGGAAAAAATAATCTTCTGGAGTAAAAACTGTCTCTATATTAAGGACAAGAGTTTGGAGAGATACTGGATTGTTACAGCATCCAGGTAACAAAGGTTTTCTCTTATTTCTCTGTCAATTTGCTTTGAAAATGAAAGTTGCTCACCAGAAGTCGCATAGCTGCTGTCATACATTCAGTATGAAAATAGTAAATCTTACTAACACAGCATGCTAGTAGGTCCAGCAAAAGCAGTTACAAGCAGGACAGAGAAGTTGCATGGCTGCCCCTCTGTCATGCCTACACACCCCATTCTGGGGTGTTAATGAGAGAGGGAACAGCATGTTTCAGCTCTTTTATTACTCATCTGTCCTATTAGCAATGGATGAGCTCCTGGAGCAGATTTCTGGGGATATAAGCTCATGGTGTCATTTTAGGAAAACATAAATCAGATCTCCTCCTTTTGAAACTGTCAAAATTACTTATACTATTGCATAGCACGTTAAGGCATCATTGACACATTATTGACTATTTTAAAATTATTATTTCCAATTCCCATATACCATTTAAACCCCCGTAGATTATACCTTCAGCAGCTTTGCAATAGGTAAGTGAAGAAGTAATTGAGTGGTGATCTGCACTGAGAAGAGAAAAATCTATATTAGGACATGCATCTTTCTTTGGTGTTTAGAATAGCTTTCAGCTGTGACTGCTAATTCACTTGGATTCCCAAGCAGCTGACCTTTCTTTCTTTACTCTGTAGTCTCACTAAATTGATTTTACATACACTACCTTTTTTAATGAGTTAGCCAACCATTTTGCTCAAAGTAGTGAAGCTCTAGCTATCAGTCCTTCGTTGCCAAAGTCCTTTAAAAAATTTTTAAAGAAAAGAATCAAAGAGAAGACAATATGTTCCATATCACATTTTTCCATTTCCAGATATCCCTAAGGCAATGAAAAAACACTTACAATGCAATCTCTGGATGTAATTATGGCAGTGATTACACACCACACAACAGTTCACAGAAAAAATTGAATAAGGCATTACAGTATATGATAGAAGGAAATAAAGTCAGTTAAGATACAGGTTCTCAAACTATTGTTCTGAGTTTAACTGGTAATCCTGAGCACCCTTTTTTTTTGTAGAATAAAGGATATTTCAGAAATACCAAGCATGATTGTAAAGCTTGGAAAAACCTAGTGGAACAGGATTAAAGACTCACAAAGGAAAATATTTCCCAAAATTATCTTCTTTACATTAGGTAGTCTATAAAAAAAAAAAAAATTCAAAGAACTCTATTTCTTTTTGTGCTGGTTTAAAAGTAAACCAGCAGGAGAAATGAACCCAGCTCTAGAGAGACTATAAATCAGAATTACAATTTGCTAAAAATAAATTGCAATGGATGCAATAATACAGAGAAAAAACTGATTTTAACTCACAAAACCAGATGTATAACCCAGCCCCTGGGACACGAACAGAACAGTGTTCATTGGCCCCTGTGCTGAGCACTAAGTGGCCCCCTTGGGTGCAGAGTAGAAGGGAAGGAAAACCTGTTGGTCCAGGTGATGGTGGCAGTCCTGTTGGAGTAATGATCACAGTCTTGTCAAGAGTGGCAGTCACAGTCCTGTTGGAGTTCTGGTCCTCCTCTGGATCCAACGAGTGGTGTCAGAAGTCCCCAAACCCCAAGATTATATATCCTCAGGTTCAGGTGGGAATGTTCAGTAGCTCCCCCATGGCAGGGAGTTTCACAATGGGTGATTTATCCATCAGGTGTGCCCTGGGCAGCTGCTGCAAATGATCCATTATTAACAGTCCATCAAAAATGACATAGAGTGTGTGGACTACACAGTTTTGGTTATACCCACATAGTAATAAACTAGTCCTGGCCCCTGCAACTAGGACACTTTTATAAAAGATAGTGCATTGTTCATATTTTCTCTTTGTCAAGTAGCAGCTGCTGTAACAACTTGGGCTTCCTGTTTAGAGCATAACAGATCTAACCCCACAGCTGGTACCTAACAGTGCACCAACCCAGCAGCAAGGTAGAGGACTACTGTGTGAGTTCTGAGTCTCAAAATATTCTGATCAGTTCACAAGGTCTGATTTAGACATGGTCAAATTAGTCATCTGGAAAGTGTTAGTAAAGTCAAAGTGTAACCTTCCATTTGTGCAAGCAATTAAACAGTACTGCAAGTGTTGCCCTAAATGGAGGGAGGAAACTAACACAGAGAAAGAGAAGTAAATGATGTCTATATGCCTTTGAACAGTTAAGACTAAGAAACACAATCATATCTGGGTATGAGAAAAATCAAACCAGGTCTAAAAGCAATTAAATATTCCCTTACATCTCAAATTTATCTGTGGCATAATGCAGACTTTTGGGTATTGCTTAGTGTCTGCACCAGCTCAGGGATAACGCGCTGCAGCTGACGGTAGTAGAATATTGATCTCTCAGCAGTCACAGAATGAGGAGAATGAGTCACAGAATGAGCTCCTTCAAGAGTAATCTTTTTACCCTGAAAACATGTCCAATGACACCGTGTTACACACAGCCATACTTCCACAGGGTATGCCATGTGTCTATCAGAGTAATCTGCAGCACCATCGCTTCCATTTGGTCTCTTAAAAAATTCCACCTATTCAGCTGCACTGCTCCTACACAGCTGTTTGGTTGCTGTCTCATGCTGAGAAATGCTCTCCAAACACACCAGTGCTGCATTGGCACATTACATAAATCAGGCTCCACCTATCTATAGATCCAACAGTGTTGTGCCTAGCTCATTGCACATAAATTCCATCATTTGCCATCTGTATTCTCTATGCTATTTTGCAGGGAATATAGTCTAAGCATGAATATACCAGAAGGGACAGGTGTTTGTTTCGCTCTCATAATCCCTGCCTGGTACAGCACATGCTCTTGTATTATGAGATCTCTTTGAAACACTATAGCTGCACAATACCTCTTTTTTCCCTCCTCCCTAGATTATGGTTGAAACCCCCATTTAATTGTATATTTCATGTGTCACACAAACTGTGGCTCAATTGCTTAAATGTAAAATAAACAGTAATATACTCTTCAGGGTCATGTAGCTGCAATACAATTTTCATTCCCTTTAATATGACATGTACAATAAGTGCATGCTCTGATGTTAAAGCCTCTGTAGTGCCACTCCTAAGCCTCAGCGATGCACAAAGCATTCTTCTCAGACAGAGCTCTTTGTTTCACATATTCTGCTCTCACCTGCTGTTTTGCTTGTAATCTACTACTAGATCTTCTATGCAATTTCTTATAGATATTTGTGCCTGAAAGTTATTTGTCTTCTTTTCCTCATTTTTGTGGATAAAAATTTACAAAAAATTTACGAAAAAATTTATGGAAGTAGATAGCATGAAATATTATTTTTTTTCCAAGTGAAAAATAACCAAACAAGGATTATAACTTTTTTCTAGTACCATAAAAAAGTAAAAAAAAAAAAAAAAGCTGAGAAATGTGGCTGCAAAGACAGTGGTTCTGAAAAGATTGTGTGTATACACGTTTTTTCCTTTGTACATATATTTTTTCTTTTGTCGTACATTGCAAATAGTAATAACAAGAACAGAAAAGAGCTGCATATGGAGTAAAGCTGATGCCATACATTTGTTGTCATTAAAACAGGCAGAGATACTAAGCTCCATGTCTATTACAAGAAAATGTAAGCCTATTAAATGGAGGGTTTTGTCCTTGTTAAATTGCTCATGAGATAAATTTATATCAAAGACGTGTAAGTACACGCATTTATAACTACTTATTGGAGTCACAAAAATGTCTATCTATCACCGTCTCTCTTCATTCTGTATGTATAAAGATATTAATAAATGATAGGTCTAACTAAAAGCATGGAAAGATGTGTGCTTTTTTTAAGAAAGGATCTTGCAGAATTAAAATTGCATTCATTCAGAATAGAGAAATAAATTCTCAGAGATACAATTCAAATCTTGTCAGTTTAACTGTTCCATGACCTGTGTGACATTAAGCCAAAAGTTGCTCTGGTTTTTCAAAAATGTTTGCTTTCTTTCTTATGGTAATAGTTATACTCGTATCTACTACTACTCAGTATAATTACAGCTAAATTATATCTCAGTATCAAGGTTTCACAGCTATTAATTGTTTAAATTGCTTAGATCCTGCATGCCACTGAAATCTTAATACCAGTGGGTTTTAGAGTTAAGTTTTACTAATACACAGAGCAGAGTTCATTTCTTTCTTAAGGATATACAGATGAACTTCACTGAACTTCACTGAACTCCAGTTCAGCATTCAGACTTAGACTATAAAACTAAAATAGCTTTATGAAGCACCACAGGGCGCTTCAATAACTTGTTAGGAGTTTTCCATTTCAAAAATCTTTCTGTTGTAGATAAGAAAACTAAGGTTCCATTAGAAATTCATGTCAGCTTTCATCGCCAACAAATAAACAAAAGTGCTCTAAAATACACTGACTGGGAAAAAAATAACAAATAAGCATTTCAAAGGTTTTGCTCAAGACCTGATAAGAATTTGCAGAGATCTCCAATACTAACATGCTTATTGATATGCCTATCAGAGAATATAACGATAGGTAGATTTTTTCAGTTCTAAGAAAGATATATGGTGAATGAATAAGGCCAGGTGTATATATATTTTGGTTAAGATTCAGAAACTTAAGGAGATGCAGGATATCTGAGGCCTATACTTCTAACTCTCTCTGCCTTCTAGTAAACTAATCCAATATGCCTCATTTTCTCATTTAATATCTGATTAGAATCCTCTCCTTTCATACGAAATAAAAATTATTGAGACTTGTGATAGCTAATAAGACTACCCTCATTTCAACATTCCTACATCAGGAGTGTCACTACAGAACTGAAATCATCATCAGCAACAGAGGCAGGAGAACTCAGATGTCATCCCAATCTTCCTGTACCAAATGCTCAGCTACTATATTTAAATACCTAAAATGTGTTCCCAATGGGGAATAAATATTTAGGATACAAATGAATGAAGTACTGGAAACATATGCTTAATTTGGAGCACATCTCGGAATCAGCAAGTTGCATGCTTAAAAACCGACATTTGTTAGAGCACATGCTGAAGGGTTTCACCTATAGAGGTCCTCTGCAGAGAAAAGAAATAAAATCCTTCTCTCACTGAGCCAAGGAAGGAGGGCCCAAACTACACTACAAAACCGCACGCTCTTAAGAAAAAAGCAGAATCAAATGATTCTTTAAGTGGTGATCTCATTCAATATTCCTACTTTCCAGAGTTTTTTAATGGTGAAAAATTAATGTCCCAATTGATTTTTCAACCATCATTCATTTTCATCTCTAACCAAATGACATTAATAATGAACTGCTCTTGAGGAAGGCTTTCATCTATTAGTGCACTACTTTGTCATACAATTAGAGACTTCCTCACTCTTTCCTGAATTTCCTAACCTTCTGGACAGTTTAAAATGTCCAGTTTTCCAGTGATGCAATTAACTTTTTTTTTTTAATTCAGGTAATGCACATTTCATACTTGTATCATACCAATCATGTTATTTTTATATTGCTATCTAATTGTACTTAAGAAGATGGATCCGATTCAGAGTTGAGTCTAAAGGAAACAGGATAACAATCAATGACCTCTTTTTCTGACCTCTCTACTTTTGTCTTCCACGTACTGCTCAGACTAGATTAGCCTTTGCAGTAGAAACATGGAAATAAAACAGGATTGTAGGTCGATGAAGCTGACAGAGTGTTTAATTCCTTCACCCCATGAGCACTAGGCACAAGCAAAGATATAGCAAAAGGGAAGTATCCATAACTACTCTCTCTCAAATAGGTTCATGCTGAGTTTTTCACCAGTGTAACTTAAGCAATCTCACAGCAGCCTAAATTATGCTGCTGATCCTGAAAGTGATTTTAGCAGAGGTACCTTTTTTTACTGTGCCATAAAAGCAGGGTGGAGAGAAATATGTTCAAAAGCATGAAGCAGACTGGGGATTCTCTAGGCTGAAGAGGTGTCTTACTGAACTGCTATTTTTAAATATTCTATTAGAAAAACCGGCACAAATTTGGAGGCTTAATGACTAAGTTGAAACTACTTATTGATAAGCAATATGCATATCTCTTAGCTCTCTGAGCATTATACTGTAGTTGTTATAGAGTACTCTTTAAACTACACTTCATTAACACCTCATTAGTATCTTATTAAGCTCTTCAAAAAAATTGTGTAAGAAACTAAAGAGCTGCTTTTTTTCAATTTCATTTTAAACCACACTTGTATGACTGTGGGTAAAAGGAGAGAAAAACAAAACAGCTAAAGCACTAACTAAGCCTTATGCCTAGCATCCCACCTCAGGCAGTACAAGGCTGGCTATGTGATTGATTTCTTTAGAAGCTACGAGGTACCACACATGTGCAGACACTGCTGATACTGCCCAAAATTAATATGATATGGTATTATTTTCATGGAGCATGTAATGAAAACATTAACACAACACTCAATATTGTATGTCTTCTTAATAAAAGAAGAAATAAAAGAAATTTTGAGAGAATTCAGGAAAGATCAGCATAAAAAAAAAAGAGGACAGTCTTACCATGTTTTGTGTTGAGGTCATCAATGGATTTTCCTCTTTGGGTATTTTAATATTCTGAGGAAGAAAGCTATCACTGTAAAATTAAATCTTTGATAATACATTCACCATTTTTAATTTACTGAGTCTTCTCAGTAGCAGAACACAGTGTCACTTGCTACCCTTTAATACCCTTCTTTTTGTAGAAGTACAGGTCTCCTGGGAATCACAGAGGTATTTTGAAATGTTTTAATTTTTATGGATCTTTATGTACACATGGGTATTATAAAACACTGCTTCAACTAAAGACTAACTTACTGATGTCAGTATTTACAAAAAAAAGGTAATTTTTTTCTTTTTTTTTATCCCCCTAAAATATGATGCTGAATCTAGTTTTAGTCTAGTCCTTTATTAAATGAGGTTTATAGGACACAGTGGTGGTTTTCCTCATCAGTAATGTTTTAACCCATGGGCTAAATTTTCAACAGAAGGACAAGGTTTTCAGAAGGAAAGTTCAAGAGACATTCTAGAAAAATTGGTAATTGATTGAAGAAAAAATGAATTATTAGAAAGCACTTTTCTGAATGAAAGATGTAGATAAATTAGCTTTTTTTTGACTCCTGGTAGCAGAAAGCTGCTCTCGTTCCCTGTGTGATACTTGCCTTTTAGCCACATATCTAATTTTGACGGAGTCTCTGTACACGTTCTTTCTTACAAGGCAAATAAATATGCACACAAAAGGTGGTAGGAGTATTTGTACAACCTGACATTATTGTAGGTGTTAGGGGGAGAAGGTTATAGAGATATGAGACAGAAATCACAATTTCTTAGTGCCATCGCTTATCTACTTATTTTAAGTCTAAGGGAGCAAAGCTTATTTACTCTAGCACAAAGAACATGCTAGTGCTCAATTCATTAGAATGCCTATCTGTATCTATATGGTTTGATTGAAAGCAATGACAAAAATACAAGCCTTGCCTTGTTTTAAATCTGTGACTATTTTTTAATAGAGATACATCATGGATTAAGTTGGAGAAAAATTAAATACATGGCCAGTATTGTTCATCACCATGGACTACTAGTACTGCTTTTCACAGTTTCAGTATTCACTTATTGTTTTTTTGTCTGAGTTTCTTGGCCATCCAACTTCAAACCCTTGAAAGGAATTACACATTAAGAGGCGGTCTAACTGTCTGGGCATCAAGCTTATTTATAGACGATCGGGTTAGGCACCTAAATGTTGAACACACAAAGCAGGAAATTATTCCTTCTCTGATTTCCTCCTTAGGCAAAGGATCTTTTTAATAATTTCCCAGCTAATCTTGTTTTCTGTCCTCTCCCCTTCAGGCTGTTGTTTTTGTGTTTTTCACCCATTCTTGGTTACATTACTCCTTAGATCACATAGTAACACCTGGAATAGCCTCCCAAAAAACATGTAAATCCCACTCATATTTCTCCTACAGAATCTCTTAACAAAGCGTATATATTTAAAATTAAAAGTCCACATACAATACATAAGGTTTTGGTTTCCTTGCAGGTATATATGGCTGTCATATCAGAAGTGGTAGAAGCAATTATGAAGACTTCTTGGGAACCAGAGAATGGAATTTATTTAACAACATTACAGGGAGAACAGTTTCTCCAACAGCTAATGAAACCCCACAGTTAATGTAAGGGGATCTGTCGGGGTTGACGGAGAATCTGTCAGCAGCCTGGCAATTAGTGATGAGGAATGTAAACAACTTTAAGGAAATATTTGCTGTAATGCCAGACGGAACAAACGTAATGCAGCCCAGACCAAAGGTCACCAATCAAAATGTGCATAATATCACCAATGGCAAGTGTGCACAGTGTCCTCAGGTTACCAATGACAATAACCACAGTGTCTTCTGTTCCTCCAATGAGAATATGTACAGCGCCTTATGCTAGAGACTTTTAACCAATTGTGTTGTGGCACGATAGTGTACAAAGAGTATAAAAGAAACACTTGAGAGCAATAAACGGCTTCCTGATCACCTTACACCTGGACTACGTCTGATATCTGTGTTGTTTTGGCCCTTCCGACTTTAACAACGACAGGGATCTAGATGAAATACGAGCAATAGCAATGATTATCTAAAATAAAGTAAGGAAAAGTGTTAACTCTGTGCAGAAGTCATTCTCCTTCCTCAGATGCTGAGCACAGGGTGATGCAGGAAAACAGACATACAGAGAAAAAAGACAAAATAGGACAGAAAATAGAAGGCAGAAATAGGTGAAGCAGCAAAAGAAGAGAAATGAGAAAAAAAAAAGGGTAGAAAAACAAATATAAGCTGACAGACTATTTCCACATCAAAATAATGTGTCATGACAGATAAATTTATTTGCATGTGCTCTCCAAGTATCTGATACTCAGATGGTATCCTTCCAGTAATCTGGCACTGTGCCTCATCTGCAACACCAGAGCACTTCTGTATCCTTAGACTGCTGAAAGTCACAGCTTCTGTCCATCGCAAATACAGACTCCTTACCAGATTAAGATCAAAGAATGCATCATTCAACTACCTCCTTTTCCCCTTACACATCTTTACTGCCAATAAAAAACAAAAGTCTAGATGTGCAGCCAGGAAGGGTGTCACACCCTTCTTCAACAGATGTTCCAATCATCCAGGCCTCCTGGATGAGAGTGGAGAGTGCCTCTTGCAAAAAATAAAAACAACCCCATGCACATTAGCATAAAAATACAGCACACATGATGGAAAGAAATACATGATTGAAAGAAAAACTCTTCTATAATGCCCTGCACTTAATGAAGGTGATAAGCCTGAAGGGTCAATGGGTAAATAAAAACCTATTCCCATTCAGTTCTTGACCTGGCTCTACCAAATACCTAGCTCACCCAGGAGAAAAAGTTTTAAGAGAACAGCAATATAAAAGCAGTCCCACACTTTATTGATTAATTATTAACATTTTTAAAGGAGACGTTGGGAAAAATAATTGTAATTATTTTTCTTTAACATTGAGGTCCTCTCTCTGTAACAAACATGAGCAGTCACTTGCATCAGAAAGAAATCTCTGACTAGTAAATTCTTGAAGAACAAGTCTCCTTCAAATTTTAACCAGCTTAATTTGCCAACATATTTAAATATACTGTGTAGGACTGAACTTACTTGTAGTGACTTTATCTCCCTCTGTTGACATTGTTCTTTTCCGTTCTTTTTTCTTTTCAGGTAAATAAAAAAGGGGTCCTTCAATGAATGCACCTCTGTTTTTTTACATCAGTATTGATTTATACTTTGCTTGTACCAGCAAAAAAACATAATGAGTGAATTAAAAAATGGCTTTTGTACACTCAGTGAACACTAACTCTATATATAATAATTCATGTCTTCTATAAACACACATTATATCTGTTTCTCACCCTGACAGGAGAAAATATTTAAAATGATCTGGTGGAAGTCTGCATTTTCATATCAATCATGTCTAAACTTACTAAAACATTTTGCTTCTAAACTTTTATTTAGTTGTTTGATTTTGTACTTTTCAGACAATCTGGATATATAGACCAAAATATTTTAATACTTAATGGTTCATACTTACCAGCCATTTTGCTGTTTTTATGTTCTCTTTGGATCCTGGGAACACTGTATATATGGACACTTTAACACATGAGATAATAATTCCATTTAAATTAGCTCCAGGTTTGCTGTTGCTTTATAAGGAACTTTCCTGTCACGAAAATGTTATTGGCAGGCATGCCTTTTTATATTTGAGCATTAAATTAGAGGTGAGGTCTTATATAAGAATCTACTTACATATTCCAATACTCTTGATAGTGTTTCTATTCATACAAAGGCTGCAGACTGGCATTATGGTTACTATTTTTCTTTATATGCTGAGGTCATTCTTACGCTGTTTTAGAGAAAGAAGATTTAAACAAAGGTGGTGGTGATTTATCTAAAATATACTGAGATTCTGCTTTTCGAAAGCAATTTGTGTCAAATGTATTAGTCTTTTACATATTTTAACCAAGACTTGTCAGTGTTTTTGACATGTGCTTTCCCTTCCCTAGGCAGTTCACAGGAAGCCAAAACAAAACTGAACCGAGTTTTCGCCTTTAGGAACAGCTTGTGTATCCAGCCACAAAACTTCCCCTCTGGACTAGGCAGGCATTAACACACCATTTACATTTTCAGCCTATCAGATACTAGGCTCCTGACTAGACAGATGCTTGATGAGCAGTACAAAGGCAACCGTGTCTTGTCCTTCTCCTGGAAACAGTTCTGATGTGTATCAGCAGTGAAAGTGAGCTCAACCCTCCTTCAGCTGCCTGTTTACCTCATGAAACACTTCTGTGGAGTCATTAGTCCCCCTTGACCTCACTCGCTGGGCCTTCAGTCCCAAACAAGCAAACAGTACAAGTGAACGAGTGGCTGGAAAGCCAAGGACGAGCCCAAAAGAGCGGGCAGGTGGTAGGGGATGAAGGGATGTGGGGGCACCATTGCGTCTCTGTAAGGGGGTTAAAAATTATTATCTTCCCATGAGAAAGGGTCTCTAGAGTAAGACTGAGTAGCAGCCAGTAACAGGGTAGTGATGAAAAATATAACTAATAAAATAGAATAAAAATAAAAATATTTCTCTGACTACAGCCCTGTGCATTGCAACTTCATGTGCTAGGTTGTGAGTCTAAAGGAGCAGCTCAGATCACCTCAAAGCTGGAATCAATTTTTTTGCAGTTTCAGGTACGTGCAGCTGAGGGAAGATGACTTGACACGCAAGGTCCACAAAAACCCCCATATTATGATCTATGCTCTTTTTCTCTGGGAACACAAAAATTAATCCATGCTTCTAGTTGTGAATTTACGCCTGTAGCTGGAGGCAATGCAGGGTAAGGCTGTACCTTGGAGATCTGCAGATATCACATGATGATACTCACTCGTCTCAGAAGGTTGTTGACAGGTTATGTTCATTAGTTTTGGTATGAGTCACGCTGTTACTAAATTGATAGAGCTATAGAAAAGCCTACTAGTGAACAAAAATAAATAAGAACATTCCTTCTCCCTAACTCACCATCTGCCACAAGCTTATGATACCTTCAAATTACTTCAGGTAGCAATTAAGGCATATTTCTATGGACTAGCCTCACTGTTTACATGATTTTCCTCAGAAAGTGGAAGCAATTGACATTCCATTTATATGGTCCTGGGAAATCATCCTGTATTTGGTCCAGTTAACCACTTCTGTGATATTTTCTAAATACATTTAATAAAATCATTAATTCCAGAGCTCCATGAACTTGCTAAAAAAATATACTTAGATATGAGTACTACTGGGAGGTATTTTCTGAGTTGGTACTGAGGATGAATAGCATAACTACATAAAGTCAGACCAAACTCAGGACTAACTCCAGCAGAGGACCAAGAGCAGGTGTCACAGAAGCAGTAGAACAAGGCAAGCCAAAATATTACTTCTCAACAGTGCTTCTACACCCTCCAGACACTGTCTGCACAGGGACTATATTTATCTTTGTAGTGACCATTAAGAGATCTCTTATCCACGAACTTGGCCAATCCTCCTATAAATCCACATAGACTGTTGACCCCAAAATAAATTCTAGCTCAACAGCTCAGATACCCATAGCACAAAGGGTCACCTCTTGTGTCTGGAAACAGATTACTCCTGTATGTTTCTTTCCATGTCCTTAGTTTTTGTATACAAAATGTTGACAGGCTGCTCATGATTTTACAATTTTCGTATTGTTTAGTAATTTCCAATATGTAGCTCTTCCATATGTTCTTTCCTGATGCTGTTCTTCAAATCTCTGCTATTGCATCCCTTCTGAGATGGGGGAAAGAGGAGAATATCTTACAGGATTAGGAATGCAAGCATACCATGGATGTATACAGTGTCAGAGATACATTACTAAATATTCCTAGTGTTTGATTTGCTCTTTCAACTCATAAGAGCACTGATCAGACATTGTTTTGGAACCCTCTATCATAATTCCTAGATTTCATTCAGAGCAGAGGTTAGCTCAGAACCCATCACTTTATATACACAATTAGAAAATTCTGAAACAATTAGTATTAATTTCCATTGGATTTTATCTTATAGGCCTACCGACTAGTTCTAGCAACTGCAAACAAATTAAGGTAACAACAGTTCTGAAACCTAGATACCTAAGTTGAACTAAACACAATTTATAGCAATGGCAATGAAAATGGTGGTACAGTATTCTCTTACTTTTGAAGTGCTGATTAAGGTTTTATGTTGCAAATGTAGTTAACCCATCACTGAGATGCTTTGTACAGGCTAATTGTTCTTCCTGATACTAAAGGGATCTACAGTGTCCTGGCTGATGCTGATTACCTAACAAAGCTATTTTATTTGAAATTACAGGGAAAAAAATATGCCTTGTATGTATTTAATGTAAAAAAAGTGAGACTTCACTTATGCAACAGCAAATGCTGGACTTACACTTGGAGTATCTGGATTTTTTTTTTATAACTGCACAAACTCATTATCGGTAGAGTATAAAAATTAAAGCAAAAATCTACAGATTTTTATTTTATTTAAATGCAAATAAAACACCTCTGTCCTAGATTCCCCATCTTCGTCAAGCTGGAGCATGTGTGAAAAACATTACAAGAGCTAAGTCTCAACAACAAGTCTTATGTTTGGGAAATGAACTGTTCATGAGCTGACCAATGAAAAACCTAAATAAAACAAACAACAAACTCCAAAAGAAATGTGGATTTCCAGCTTCCTGCAAGCTGCATTTGGTTGATTAGATTTGTTCTGACATAAGTAAACATCACTTTTCTGTGATTATAACCAGAATTTACATTGGTTTTATTTAAATATTTAATCAGTTGGATATAAGTATATTTTCTTACAATTACATGAGTTTCCATGAATCAGGTACTCAGAATTTTCACATTTTAGATTGTATTCCTTCTTCATTTGTAATAAATTCATAATATATTTGGCCCAGACGTCTCTACTTTATCGCACATTTTTCATTACAGCCTTTTCAGCTGCCATGTTCCTTGTTCTCTTAAATTTTAGTATGGGCAAACCATTTTGCAGCAGCTTTCCTTTTTAGTAGAGTCAGTTACAGAAAACAAGACAGTTAAACTTTTAGAATGATAGCCACTTTAAGCCAAATATTTTCTTCCAATTCTATTATATAAGCAGTGAATTTGGACCCAAAAAATACCAAGATTGATATTTCTTTATATATTCCCATATTAGATAGATGATGGAAGATGTTATTCAGTGTTTTCCGATTCCTGTGTCTGGATTTATCTCAGCAGAATCTAGGACAATCTGTCCTACCTTTACAGTACTATCACCCACACTGGTAAATTGAATTACTGGATTATGAGAGATCCACAGCCTAGGCTACTAGTTGGTAATAGCTTTGGCACACAGTTTATAAGTAGCAATTGCACTGATGCCAGCTGCTGAATTAAGCCTGAGGTGGTGCAAAGGTTCAAAACTAAGCAGGATTCAGAGTTTGGTTTTTTCCTCCTTCAGGAATAGGAGGAAAAATAACGTGACATGAACAAATAGATTCTGATTACCTGCAGGCTGTCACAGTTCACTGCATGTTGGCCAAATTCACACCTAGGCATAGAACTGCAACTGATAAGATTAGCAGAAGGACTCGAAACATCAAGGAGCTTGCTTTAGTTCTGGTGCCTGAAAGGCCTTAAATAACAGGATAGTGTCTGTTGTCAAAAGAATTAAGCCTGGTTTCCAAATAGTTAGAAAGTTCTCAGTGGGCAATTTTAGAATTTGGATCCTGCAACAGAAGGCTAGCTTGGGGAATGGTACTAGCACTGGCATATGCTAGCAGCAGTAATTCATAGCTAGTCTTCATTTCACAGGATGCCCTGAAAAAACAAGGGCTCTTTTTGCCATGCCTAACACCATCATCCTAAAAATGGCTCAATGAACATGGCAACCTGTACAACCAAGTAACTTGTTGCTATTTCTGAAGTACTGCTGAGCTGCCATTCAAGTCAAGTTTAGTGTAACTTGAGAGTAGTAGAAAGATGGTAAAGATTCAGTTTATGATTAGGTGAACAAAGGCAACAAAGATGAGGGCTGATACCACCTGGGCAACTTTTCATGGGTATTTCTGGAAAAGATAAAGGATGCTAGGTTAAGCTGGATTGTAGGTTAGTAGCTATAATTGGAGTAACAGGCAACGAAGAGCAGAACTGTTGTTGCATCTTGAAATATTTCTGAAATAAGTTGTAGACTGCAGAAGTACAGTGATGTGGCTCGAAATTTGTTAAAGTTAGGACTGGGTTCATTTAGGCCCCAGTTTTCATGGATGTATATATTCATGGATCCACTGAGAGGACCATTATTTACTTACTATACAACCTACCTGCCCTCATTGCAGCACTTGGGTGTTTTTCAGATTCCATCAGAAGAGCAAGCTTTTTGGTCCCTACTGTTATGAATATCAACTTAAACCCTACATCACAGCTAAGCCTGTATGATGATCCAGTCTGCAACTAAACAGAAAAACTGCTGGCCATTTGTTGCTAATCCTTATCTGACTGATGGGGATTATCTGGCAGCTTGACCTGTCAATCAATTTAAAACTTCATTCATTCCTACTTCCATCCATAACTGGATCCTTAATACAAGACCCAACAGTAAACGTGGTTCTCGGATTTGGTTTGTACGTTGCCATGCTATCAGTAGGGGATTTACCCATTATGTCACTGATCGCAAACTTATCCATCTAGGTCTTATTGGAACCTGGAGCAAAATGCAAGTCTTAGGACAAAGTCCAGGCAAAATCTTTCCCTAATAAAAATTCAGGAATAGGCAGTTGTCACAGGGAACTGGTACATTGCTGGCCACAGCTGACAATCTAGGTCGTTGTGCCTTGAAGAAACCTGAAACAATTCTTACCTGTTATGTTAAGCACATCCTGGGCTGTACAAGGAACATGGACTTCCACATCTATCTGATCAATAATTACCCACTAATTTTTCAGTACCATACTTTTGCCCTGGAGGATCTGGTAAGTTCTCCAGTGTACAGTCTTAATGCATCCTATTTCATTTTGTTCTGTCTTAGACATAGTGCTACCTCACACCAGAAAGATTTTTCCCATGAAATTACAGTACCATTTCTCATTGTTTTCCTATCTATCTTACAGGATTTAATGACCAGCCTTAACCTTATCCTCAGAACTTATCAAGAAGCAACTGTGCTCCTGGCTTCAGCATCTCTATGCCTTGCAGTATTCAGCCATAATCATAAATTCTTCAGTGCCCACTGTTCTAACTGCCAACCCTCAGCCTTAGACATAACCTACCATATGCTTTTCCTGTGCAGACACAGAATTACCACTGCTGGAGAACCACTATCCT
The DNA here is from genome assembly GCF_001715985.3 of Manacus vitellinus. Lineage (NCBI taxonomy): Eukaryota > Metazoa > Chordata > Aves > Passeriformes > Pipridae > Manacus > Manacus vitellinus. The sequence goes on along the minus strand of NW_021940864.1, from coordinate 24,156,277 downwards.
TTCAAAGAACATTTACTCTTCAATTACTTGTTCAGCTCATGCTGTAGGAACCATGTGCTCTTTAGGTTGCCTTACAGCTAGAATTTAGTTTAAAACAAAATGCTGTCATCTGAGTGAAGTACTTTCATCCTGAATACTACAGCATCTAACTAGAATATACTTATATCATGTACAGGGGAGTTCAAGGAAATATCATGCAGAAATATTAGATCTCGGTGAACTTATATTGGCATTCTTATAGCCAGCAGCTTCAGACCATGAAAAAATTATTTCTACATTATTTGGGGACCTAAATCTAAGGTACCTGCCAGATAATGACCGTGAAGTCATTATCTCACATCCAGACTTAAGTACTGTCAGATCATCTATGTAGAAATGGGTCTCCTGAACACAGCAGCGAAATAAGTCAGCAATAACACTCAGATTTTATAGTAGCTTAGTAGAAGAGGCTAATTTTTTTTCTGCCGGTCTGGCAAATCATCTTCAAAGCACACATCAAGATATGTGGATTTCTGTAGTGGAGACCACCAAGATCCACTAGTGAAACTGTTTTAGTTTTTAAAAGTAAATGAAGAACAAGTTGGAAAACACAGCACATATGGTTATGCTAATGAGGTTTTAGGATTAGAAGAATTGATCGAAGGAGGGAGACCAAAGCTCCAGTCCCTTCTTTCAAGACTGTTCATGCAGTTCATCTTGCAGCTTTTTCATATGTAAGCTGCTGGGACAAATGCCAGGACTCATATCTTCCCCTCATCAAGAAAAGTATGAGGTTAGAGAGACATGAGCAAAACACTTCCTCCTACTCTTAAAAGAAGCTACTGCATATCTTTCTTTACTAATAGCATTGATAGTACTATTTCTCAAAAATATTGGTGGATTTTCAATGAAATGCATCATGTAGAATTGCTCAAACAGGCTGATGCCTGTAAGTTATCCTGCAAAAGGATGGGGGAGGAGGACAGGTGTGGTTTAGGATGCACAGTGAATTACCTCACTGAGGCCGAGTGGATACCATTAGCACTTTATGGCTCAGCTGGAGCAATCCAGTCCCATTCCCTAGTAAGAAAAACAAATGGGGTCTACAGGCAAATACTAGGCTGCATGACTAGCGTGCAAAAGAACCTCTGATATCAGTGGTGGGTGATTGCCTTTGCAAAGATTCTGTGTCACAGATTGCAGCCTGTGCAGCTTGAAGGAGAAAGCCAGCAGCAGCAATTGCAAGCATGACTAATTGAGAGCACTGACACAAGCTGTAGAAGGCAGGCTACAAGGGATGTGTCGATTTTGAAATAAAGCAGCTGCACACTGTGTTTAGAGAAACATGACTTTCTGCAAGTAAACAAGATTAGACCAGAGATTGTGCCAGACTTTAGAGCCTGCTCTTTAATTCCAGTTGAAGTCAATAGGTTTGAATCTTATGCTAAAAGCAGGTACCATATGCAAATATTTTCCAGATTTATGATCTCTATTTTTTAATTGAGAAGTTTAGGTTTATGCACATTAGTCATATTGAAGACAATGTCTGAGTAGTTCCTGTACTGTTTAAGACACCAATGGGGAAAAATTGACTGCTATACAAAATCAGGGAAAGCCATTTATTTTCATACTTCTCTTTCTTCCCCCGCAAAGAAAAGGAAAATACATAAGGCAGATTAGAATTTAACTGAGGAAAACAGGCTTTTCAGTCTTAGCAATGAAATAGCTGAAATAATTATTGCAAGTTCTATGTTGCTAATCCAGACATTGAAAAGCAAAAAATATTATGGTACTCCTGACAGCAGGTTAAAAATATCTAGTCTAAACTTTGAGTGAACATAAATACATCTCTCTCAATAAGAGTTTTCCAGAAAATGAATACAGAGACTTTGATTTTACATGGATCTGGGTTTTTTTCATTTATGAGAATAAGCAGTTGAAGTTAATCTACTGAAATGACATGCAATATTTGCACAGAACTTTGCCTTTTTTGATAGGAGACGATATAATGATCATAAAGAGTTTTTAATCAAAGGAATGTGAAGATATATTTTAAGTGGGTACATGGAAAAAGGAACAACATCATAAAATAAAGAGATCATAGGTTTCTTATCAGTGGTTGATGTAATGTGGGTAATGAATATAAAAATAGTTTCTCAGCACCAGACAGTAAAAATCTGTCCATTACAGCTTAACATCTTGCAAAGAAAGAAGCAACTTATTAGATCTGTTTATACTACTCTTCCATTAGCAGAATAAGTGACTTAAATCTGGTTTCTTTTATTTCAGGATTGAAAGGATGAAGAATCAGTCTGTCCAGCTTTTAGAATATTGCATTTGACAAAAAAAAAAATATTCAGATGTGCAAGCCAGAAGGGGCTAATATAAACCACACCATTTGTGAATCTAGAAGATTGTCTTCAAAAATTGTGCTCAGTCAAAACATGTTCTATCAAATTGATAATGAACATGTCACAATTAATGTATAAGGGATAAAACCAATTTACAGGGTGACACAAAACAATAATATTCTAAGCAACCAGCATTCTTCCGGTTAATTTAGATTTGAGGCTTTAAAAAGACCCTGATCCTACTGAAGATTTCTAGTCCATTTCCACTATTAAGTTGAAAGAAAAAGAATAAGGGATAGCCTATCTCTGTTGGGCAGATGAAATTCTGTAAAATTCATGTGTTTGATACAAAGCAACATCCACTGAGGTCATGGCGGAAGAAAAACCCAAATCTCCTCCCAGGTTTTGATCTGTGTTGAGAGGCAAATAGATCCAGAAGACAGAGAACGAAACAGGAGCATTGCAAACCAGAATTCTGTTCCAAGCTCTCCTACAAATCTCCTGTATGACTTTAGAAAAATCCCACCACCAACCTTTCCTTCCCTTAAAGACACTGTGCCTATTGCATGTAGTTTGATAGCGGTCCCTGGGAGACAAGGGCTTTTACTGTGTATTTGTACAGCACACAGTGCAACAATGTCAGGGCTTAAAATAAACTCTCTAGGTATGGTGAATAAATATGAGCACATTCAGCGAAAATAAGATAACATAAGTGATTGTACATGACAGCATAATAAAACAAAGAAACTGGACTGCTTGGATTTGACACCAATTAGCTGTTAAAGGTAACAGAGTAGTCATACATGGTATAGTTTTGATTCTTGCTATTGACACCAAACTGAAGCCAGATGGCAAGTTTAGGATTTTTGTAAGACAAGTTCTGCCTTGCAAAACATAATTGGATCTGTTGTAGCAATTACTCTTAAGTGGAGACTCACAATTTTCACTTTGACAATTATGTCAAAAGGTTTGAAAGAGATTTGAATATCAATGCACCTAATTGTCCTTTCACACAATTGAAAGTTTCCAGTAAGGCTGATAGAGGTATGAGTGAAAGCTGAAAACTCAGTCCAGGTGAGATATGGCAGTTCCAGCCATTAGCTATCAGCTGCTACTCCTCCCCCTAGACTTGCCTGGCATATTACAATGTCCTTTTAAAAACTCCTCACACAGCACGAGAAGAATATACTTTATTTTTTTGAAGACAGCTTCATTGCATCAGAGGAGTAAACTTCTTAGTCTTAGTTTTGTCATTGTTACTTGACCTTTCAGATTTCCTGGACTCTTGGTAGCAAGCACTTTGAGAAAAGAATTTGACCTTGGTTTTTCCCCTTGGAGAGAAGTCTGCGTAATGAACAACAGATCTGAAGAGTTTGTGATGTGGTAAGTGTGCTAGTAAAGAGAATTAGTACATTATGTTGCAACAGATAAATTTTCCATACTACCTGAGGTTTCTTACTCGTTTATAATCTCATTATACCTCAGAAGGTGTACCAAAGACATGAATAACTGAAGCCAGGTTATTACCTCAGGGCAATCTCAGAGGTAAGTCTCCCAGCCCACACGAATTCCTAGGAAGTGTTACTCACCACTACTCAGTGTTCTGGGTGCTTGCTGGGACTCTCATAAGTAAAAAAAAAATGTTTAAGCGTGGGTGTAAACCTTTAACCAAAGCAGATTACATTGCAGCTTCTCCCAAATGGATTCCTACAAGCTTCATTATTACCTCTCTTTTGCTTGGATTTGCAATAAAGTATTTGCAATTTATACTATAAAGACAGACCTTTTTCAGGCATCCCACTAATGGCAGTCTGTTTAAAGGAGGAATCACAGCAGGGAAACATTTGTTTGTTGATGATGTTCAAGATTATATTACCTATTTCATCTGCTGAAAGCATGTAGATGCCTAGGACTAGTAGACAAATGATCCTTGTGACGTTTCATAACAAAAATATCTGTTAGTAAAAAAGCACTTTCTCATTAATATTCTTCAGATGTGTCCATTGAGGAAAGATTCAAATCACCTATGGGCACCATATATTTTATTTATTGCTATTACTAAGTGTATCATAGAATAACAGGATTGGTGAATGGTCTAGAGCATAAATCTTGTGAGAGGTTGTTCAGGTAGCAAGGGTTGTTCAGCCTGGAGAGAAGGAGGCTCAGGGGGGATCTTATTGGTCTCTACAACTGCGCGAAAGGAGATAATAGCAAGGTGGGTGTTGATCCCTTTTCCTGGGTAAAAAGTGACAGGATGAGAGGAAATGGCCGCAACTTGTGCCAGGGGAGTTTTAGATTGGATATTAAGAAAGATTTCTTCACTGAAACGCTTGTCAAGCATTGGAATTGGCTGCCCAGGGGAGTGGTTGAGTCACCATCTCTGAAACTACTTAGTAGATATGTAAATATGGTACTTAGGGACATGGTTCAGTGAGACTTAGACTTAAATATAACTATCTTTCAAACCATTGTGAAATACTTTAAACTTCATCAGTAAGTAACCCAGAAAAATAGTTAACTGTAGGTACTAAAGTTAGGGTGGGGTTTTTCTCCCTTATCTGGTTAATATCCCAGCTAAGAATTCTGTGATTTCCAGCTGAGTTAGTAGAGAGAAACTGCTTTATAGAAAAAGACTTGCAGATCTGGTGAACGCAAAGTGGAACACAAACCAGCGATATGCCCTTGTGGCAAAGAAGGCCAACAGTATCCTGGGCTACTTTAGAAGGAGCACTGCCAGCAGGTTGATGGAGGTGATCCTTTGCTCTGCACTGGTGAGGCCACAGCTGGAGTGCTGTGCTCAGGTCTGCACTCCCCAGTACAACAGAAATATGCAGCTACTAGAAAAAATCAAGCAGAGGGACATGAAGATGGTTAAGAGACTGGAACATTTCTCCTATGAGGGAAGGCTGAGAGTGCTGGGACTGTTCAGCTTGGGAAGAGAATATTCAGGACCAAGCTCATCAGAGTGTGCAAATATCTGAAGGGAAGGTGTAGGGAATACGGAGCCAGGCTCTTCTCAGTGGTGTCCAGTGACAGGCCAAGAGGCAATGGGCACAAACTGAATGGCATTCTGTCTGAACATCAAGAAACACTTTTTTATTGTGCAGTTGACTGAGTACTGGCACAGGTTGTCCAGAGAAGTGGTGTAGACTCCATCCTTGGAGATACTTAAAAGCTATCTGGACATTGTCCTGAACAGCCTCCTCTAGGTGTCTCTGCTTGAGCAGGGTGGTTGGACAAGATGACCTCCAGAGGTCCCCTCTAACCTCAGCCGTTCTGTGATTTTGTGATCTTACTATGAGTGTTCTGAATCATTAATGTTAGTATTTGGTAATTCTTGGAACACTGGCAAAATTCTAGATAAAAGAAGTATATTTATGCCAGGACAATATTAAAAACACCTATTAGAAAATATCAGTCTTGGCCAAAGACTAGAATGGCTAGGGGAGCCATGGGTACAAACAAAGGATATTTTCATTAATTTGATTGTTTAACGGCATTACATTTTGGCATGTAAATACACACCCACTCCCTGAAAAAAGAGAAAATGTTGAACTAATAAATTGGTTTGTGACATTCTAATAATAATAATAAAAAACCCCCAAACCTGACTTTGACAGAATTTAAATTACAGTTATAAAATCTTTATGTTTAAGCCAGGATATAGCAGTTACATTTATAATTAATTTCTTCAGGTTTTCATCCCTCACTCTGAAATTAAAATAATATATAAAATTAATAATAAAATTTACAGGTGAGATTGGAGAGCTGGAAAGTAATTAAAAAGACAGATTACTGACAAAAGTCAAACCAGGTCAGTGGGAAAACTGTCCAAGAGTGGGGGAAAAAAAAGTAAGCAACCAAATAAACAACCCATACTCACCAAGAGAGTATGAGACATTTTATCTGAGACAGGAGATTGTATAGCTTAAGAAGACTGTATCCTGCACTGTATGGTCAGATCAATCTGAGCACTCCATTTGTGAAACTGTGTCCAAAAACAATAAGGAAACAATCCCTGTACAGCTTGGAGGTCAAGACTACATAGCTTAAAACATGACTACTTTTTGTATCGATGTTAGTGCCACTAGAATCATATGTCTAGTTCTAACAGAATACTCAAGAACAGCAGGAAAGAAATTACAGATATTTAGAGAAAATAAATCACAAGGACATCTAAGATGTGGAAAATGTTCCTTACAGTGGAGGACTTTCAACTGCTGTCAAAAACCAGACAAACATATAAAGTGAGCATAAATCTCTCTGCTTTAGATAGGAGTGAAAATGTTATCATATCTTTGAGATAACAGTATCTTTAATCTAGTAAAGTCTAACTGAATGCTGGAACATGCTTAAGTATAGCATCAACTACATTTAATTAGGTTTTATGTTTCTCTAATTCTCTTGCCCATCCTTTCAAGAATAAAACTGCTTCTTAAGACCTCCCAGTGGCCGATGACTCACACAGTAAAAGAACTTTGTGCAGCAGAAACATAATATGTGCAGATAGCTTTTTCAGTTACCTCAGAGAGCCCCTTTGGCTCATTTTACTAATTTAATGCACATATTTGAAACTGTATGCTTTGAATTACAACTTTTTTTCCCCTTCAGAATGAAAATATTTCTTATTATACAGTAAAATCCTGACATTTATTCTCTTTAAATAGTTTATAACTTTAAACTTCAGCAACCTCTCATGAATTTGTCTCAAACTGCTACTTACCTGTATTTTTCTGTGTTGCTCTTTCAATTGTTGTAGCAGTGCTCAGGTCATGACTTCAGACAGAAAATATTCATGAGGATTTGCTGAATGCTAATAAGATGATCGCATAGACAGTAAATTTCTGTAGTATAACAAATGTGGAAGGACACACAGATAATAAGGAATGGTATTGCAGCAGAACCATGCTAGTTTATGTTTTTTGCAAAGTTCCTTGAAACATTAGGCATTCAAACTGTAAATGACAGAAGAGAACAGTAACAAGTTTTTCTGTGTGGAAAGCAGTGAACAACCCCATTAGCAATGCTATTGTAATCCAGCATTATACCTCTGAAATCAACAGAAGAAAGAACCATTGAGATTAAACAATTAACTAAAGTTTTTTAAGATGAATGGAGCAACTATCACTTAGATTAAAATTGTGCAGCTAAATCCACCCAATATCGAGAGTCTTAGTAAGAATTAGATTCCTGATATAGCCTTTGTCTATATGTCTGAGTAAAGCCAGAGAGAAAGGTAAAAGGTCAACACTATATCTCAAAAACTCAGTGTAAACAGAGTCATCATTTAATGATGTTGAGGAAGATTTTTTTAAAACAAGTTATTTAGTCAAGATATCCTGAAACTATAACCACACAAAAGGGACAGTCCAAGTGTTTGAATCCATGGTCAGTAAACAAAAAAATTTAACTGGTTTTTAACAGAACCAGTTACTGTTGCAACAGATCCTCCAAATTCCTGCTATTTTGTCATCTCATTTACTTCCTTCAGCATCTACCATGACTGGCTGATTCTGACAAATAGGCTTGTGATAAATCCACAAACTTAACACATCACCAGGGAAGTGGTAGAGCCACCGTCTCTGGAGGCATTTAAAAGATATGTAGATGTGGCACTTAGGGACACGATTTAGTGATAAATCTGGCAGTGTTAGGTTTACAGTCCAACTCAATGATATTAAAGATCTTTTTGAACCTAAATGATTCCATGATCTTAAATAAGTTATACTTATCTATCTCAGTGCAAAGTGAAGTAGATTACAATGTTCTGATTGAATAGCACTTTTAAAAGTTGCCTATCATAGATATGAGAAGGTAGGCTTATATAAATTTTGTAGCTTTATTGGTAAAATCAATTACTATAGAGAATGAATTATTCTTATTTAAAATACGTTTGTTTGCTATCATGTCAAAGAGGGAAATATGTCATTTGCATGTCTCAAGCTGTGAATGCGTCTGATTTCTTCTTACCACTGCAGAATATCACAGATGATTTCTAAGCTCATAAGGATCAACAACTTATTGTCAGTCCTTCATGTCCATTGCATTTTTAGATTTTTCCATACAGATATTAAAATCTTAATTAGAAACACTCTCCTGGAAGAGAAATGTATTTTTCCCTTTCCATAGGATAACAACCACTGAACTCAGAGCTTGTTTTCTGTTGTCCTTCCTCATCTAAAGCTTTAATAAATTTTGTTTCATAATATATCTAATTCCACTTCTGTACTATTCACCCAGACCGCCTTCTGTTTTACCCACTACGGTCTCCTCTTTTGTGCCTTTCACAAATATATTTTACTCCACTCTTGTGCATTCAGAATGCTGAGTGAAGTTCAGTTCTTTGTCTCACTGCTGTTTCTTCCTCCTTTATCATATTAAAGGACTCAATTCCCTTTTACGTAGGAGAAGGGCTTATCCCCATGCAGCTCATTTCCACCACTGAAATACAGACCTATGCTAATGGCCCCGAGCCATCTGTTAAATTTTTGTACCAGACAATAGGCAAAACTACATGATTACCTTTCTTCAAAGCCCTCCCTGTGAATCTGATCAGTGGTGAAAATAAAAGCTAAATCAAAGTCTGGCTTGGTTTTGTTCGGCTTAGTATATTCATGGTGTTTTGTGTGGACCATTACTCAGTTACTTGCTGTCATCCTCACTTTTTCTTCATGTTCTTAACTGTTTGTATAGAGGCATGTAAAGGAAGATACTTATTAGCATTAGAAAACATCTGTCTTGGAAACTTGGTATTAATAGCATTTATCTGGAAACCTGGGAAATAAGTGCTGTCTTATTTTACTCTAAGTTAAGGTACTGTTCTAAAATGATTCATTTTAGTCATTCAACGAGCTATACAGTTTTGAAAAAACAAAAAGGAAATAGAAGGAAGCTGAATATTTTGCATTTTGAAATCTTGTCATAATTTGGTAATATTTAATGCTTGTTTATCATGTGGAGCTAGAGACTATTTTCTAAATATTGGTTGGCTGTACAGTGGACAAGAGTCCCTCAGTCTGGGGAAAATAATTTAACTCTACAGTCTGAAGTATTTGGTATCTCTGAAAATGAAATATCTTCTCTGCATATACTTTACTTGTAGAATTAGGTCAAATTCCAATATAATTTTTGAAGTATAAGTCAGAGTAACTTTGATGACTTCAGTCTGGAGACCTGAAAAGTTCTAGTACTTATATAATTTCATGTTTTCTACTGTCATCAACATGACAGCCTTCCCAAAATTTGTATGGATGACAGAATTATATCCCCAGTTACTTCCCCCAAAATGATATTGATCAGCTTAATAGATTTTGACACTACGCCCAGAATTTTATTTAATAAATAATTTTCCTACTTTCTAAGGGTTTTTTTTTGTCTTGAATTTACATAGTTCCTATAACAAGCCTATTTGATTAAAAGCACTATTAAGTATGTTTAAGAATGAATGGAACAAAATTCAAGCAATTCATCATTTTCAATTCCACAAGCCAATATTGGTAAGTATAGAATAGCTCTGACTGTCCTTTACTGAGATATGGGTATTTTTTCAAAGCATAATGCCTGTCCAACCTGGAAAACAGCCACAGGATATGTAATAAAAATTCCATTCACTGGCATTGTTGTAGCTATCATGCTTAATAGGAGTTCGTAGAGGTTGTTGACTGTTCTCTGTAGAGTTTAGTTCTTCCAGACAGTAAATTATAAGTTTGCCATATCTCTCTCTAAATGACCTTGTTACATTTGCATTTTTTTCACTAATTGTGACTAGATATTTTTTTCCAGTTAGATATTCCTGAACTCAGACACCAAATGGAACCACAACCTTTAGGGATGAGTATCTGCATACTCAGGTGTGTGGTCCACAAACTCGGAGAAGGCAAATCGCTGTCTTTTCATCCTCACTGTTTTGTCTAGTGTAACCAAGCCACGTGCACCCATTCCATTCTGTGCTTGTGGGTCTTCTCTGAATGGTGTCAGGATTCAAAACTAAAAGATTTCTAAGAGATGGACAGACACAGACAGATAATTATGTCTGTGGTGGCTTAACCTCCATGATTCTATAATATTACAAAATGACAAACAAATAATTACAAAATAATAAATAAAATGGACAGAGAGGTTGTTAAAATACTTCACGAAACAGGTAAAAAATATAAGTACTACTCCCTGTCCTGACAATCTGTATTTTCACTGAAGAACTGCAGCATAGAGAATCATGCTCAATTGCAGACACAACCTGGTTAAAAGTAAGTTCCTTCTTCCATGAATATATATAGGCAGGCTGTCTTCTGTTCTTGTAAATAAAAAAAAAAGCCAGTGATTGGTTTACTGGCTCTGAATCCTAGCAGCATGGGCTATATTCCCACTGACTAGCATCTGACTCATATTCTCCTCTGGCTTCTACGTGGAGTTTGATTTTCAGTTCTTAGAGACTGTGCTGCCACAATTCAGGTGTTTTTGTAGCATGAGACAAAATGTGTCTCTTTTGCCTCTCTGAGGTAGCAGCATCTGAGTGTACAAAGCTTGCTGGACAGTGCTCAAGGATAATGAAGGGCTGAAGAAAGTAAACCTAAAGCAGCACTGTTCACACAGCATATTGGAAACAGACTCTGGCACATGCTCTTTCCTGGACTGTTCCTGGGCATAATCTCAGAGAGTGCTGGTTGGCACAAACCAAAACAATGTCAGGAGCTAAGGAGAATGAAGGATTAATGACACCTTACTCAATCTCATGTCTTAACCCAGATCTGCTTTCCACCATAGACAAAGCCACAGGCTCTGAAGAAGACCTTCTGCAGCAGAGGAAACAAATGTGGGCTTCTAATGCTATCTAAGATACAGTTTTCCCAGACTGCTGCAGCTGCACGGCTAACGAACCATTGGAAAGCAGCTGTTTTGTTGCTAGTGATGAAGACTTATATTGTTGTTGCCAACTGGCAAGTCTTATTTCAAGAAAGTACCTGAAACTAAGTATGGTTTCCAGATAAAGTAGATTTCCAACTGTAGCATAACTCCGATGCATATAGTTTGTGCTTAGACAAAAGCCAAGAGACATGTTAATCAAGAGAAATATTGTGTCATGTTTGGGAAAACACATGAACATCACTGCAAAGTAAGGCCAAGTTGCAGCACAGGATTCTGAGAACTTCCAGCGTTCTTACTCTTTGATTTTGCCAACAATGAAGCAAACACGAGGATGCTTTTGACCACCTTTGTTTTGTGACTCTCTCTTTTCTTTCCCAGCTGAGGGCAAAACCCGGTATACAAACCATGTGACTACAAAGAAATTCAAATATGCTTTCAGCATTTGGTGCTGGAACACGTGTTTGAGAGGCTGAAAGAAAAATGGCACTCAATTCAGAAGATAAAATGCAGATATTACAAACCTTGGACAGAACTACAAGTTCACCCCAGGATATCATGTCTACAAAACTAAAGAAAAGTATTTTGCATGCTAAAGTTCACTGTTGTTGAAGCTCTCTTTCACCAGTTCACAGAAGGGGTCTTTCCTGAGCAGTATGGAGCTAAGGTCAAGGAAAATTAAGATGCTGAACAAGAAACATCTAAGCCATATGTGATGGTTATAATGAGTAATCGATTGCTAATGCTTGTACTGTTTATGGATTGTGAAATGCCTTGGGACATGTTTTAATGATATGTTACAGGGTACTGAAATGCCTGTTGTGCTTATTTTTTAGACTCCTGGGGTGAAAGGACTGCCAATCTGCAAGGGTTACCGTATGCTAAATTAATTTTATAGATTGTGTTAGATTGGTAAAGGTCAATTCATTTAGCAAATAAAATATCAGTTAATTGTATCTCTGAGCTTGCTCATTAGGGGCATGGTGTGCCATTTAACTGGTCATGTAAATTACGTGAGCTTTTGTGTGTCTGTGCATATTTTAATAAAAACCTTTTGCAGAGTAGTGGCTTCCTCTTCCTTCCATTTAAAGCACTGAGAACATGTGCTTAAACATGGTAACTTAGGAAAATCGTGATGACAAGTAAATGTACTTCAATCACTAAATGAGGTTCAACTTGTAATTCAAAAATGAATATGAATTTATCTTTCATAGAGAGAGAGAATGATTTCCCGGTAGATCAGTACCGAATTCAGTAGAAATGGAAATTTTCTGTTTTGCCGGGTGTGTTTGACTTAATTATTCTTCACCTCTTTCCCAACACTGGATTTCCAGCAACACCCATCCCAAGGTGATCACTCTTCACAAAAAAATAAACTGGAAAAAGCACAATCCAAGTACTAAATGTACTGCCACTTCCTAAAAGTAACATCCTTAATGCATCGTAGGCCATTTGGGAATTGTTGTCCACGATCAGATGCTGGGAGTACTGTCAATCACATCTTCAAATTGCACAAATATGAGGCTTTGTTGGATTGCTGGTTTAAGGTTTTGTCCTTCACGATTGTCCATTTGGCACTGTTACCCAAACCTCTGAATGCTCGGCTTAGTGAGATTGCATTACGAATTGTTCTGTTACTGAAGCCAAAATTATGGTGCTTGGCTTATTCTCTTCTTCTGCTCACCAAAGTATAAGATTCCCTTTCTGCGCAATTATCTGTGCAGGAATGCATCCTTAGCTTCCTATAACTGGTGTTAACTGGCCATCAGTAATCGGCAGGTTCTTGCTGGTACTGTGTAGGAAAAAATGGGGCTTTAATGCTGAATAGGGCTTTCTAAAATGCCATCCTTCTTCCAGTAAGTAGATGGACATAGGTCAGAAGACACAGAATCTAGGAACTGCAGGGATGATAAAGGCTGGGGTTGTCCGTCCTTGAGGCCATCACTTTCATCTTAATGACAATCTTATTGCAATCTGAACATGTACAGAAGTGAAAGTAAGAGAGTGGCATGTACTTGAGACTTGAGGAAAAAGCCCAGGACAGAGCCTGAAACATCATTGCTACATTATTGGCATATTTTAAGTGGAATCCAGGCTATTCCTGTGAGAGGTGACTTTGAAGAGGAAAAGAAGCACACAAAACCTTGCAGATAAATTCTTTAAAGAGGTAACTCTAGCAAGTCCCAGGACTTTGGCCTCCTGAGCTTGAAGGGGTGAAGAGATGCATGCAGTCAAAAGTTATTTTTTTAACCTGAACACTAACCCTTTTGATATGTAAATATTTATTACTCTCTTTGTGTTAGATAATTTGAATTCCCTTCTGATGTGGTTAACATTATTTTATCCACAGTTCTGGGAATTACAGCTGGAATCAATTCACTTTATATAAGAGAAAGGAATCTCTCCATCCTGCAGCCCAGTCTGCTGTCAGGAGTAAACTGTATACAGGAAGAGCCTCAGATCCCTAATTTGTATTTGTGAGAGTAACTTGATGGTTTGGAACCAAAGAATGGTAAAACTTATTTAGGATTGCATCACTACAAAACTCCTGTGAGTATGAGCAAAATCAGTACAGGTATTGCTCTGTGTTTCACACCATTTAGAGAGCCTCAAATCAGACATGACCCTCAGGCTCTGTATTTAGCATGGTATTGCAACTGTTTTAATATCTCACAGACAGAAAGAGGATGACTAATTCAAGAACCTTCTTTTATTAATGATCTAGATGTTTAATCAGCAGTTGTTTATTGCATCCACCTTTCAGCTATTTAAAAATATTCTTCTTGCTTATCTTTGAAGTTCCTTGTTTACCCCTCACTGTGTGTGACAAGTTTTGACCTACTATGCTAATTTAATTTTGTTTTTCAAGTCTATGGAATGAGAACAGATCTGAAAGCTGATTTTCACTGTATTTTTATATTCTCATGGCTGAGAGGTAATCAGCCAGATTCTTCTAGAAGCTCTGGAAGTTGTAGTACTGTCAGCAGAAAGCAGACGGAGCACCGCTGTGTCTCAGAGCATGCAGAGTCCTCACATGGGCTACACCGTGATGGTCTGTAAGTGCTGCATAAGGCAGCTTGACAATCCCTCCACTGCACTCTCCTGATGTGAATTGCCTTGTTAGAAGTTTGAAATACAGTCATGATATCACCAAACAGCACTGCATATATACCAAGACAATCTTAATAAAGCTTATATTACTAGTCACTGGAGGTAAGAAAGCCTTCAGCTGATGTTTTAACTGCATTTGTTTGGTGAGGAGTAATCAATTATTGCTGCTATGAAGCATGAATATTTTATGGGTGGTGATATTTGTTAAAAATGAATGTTTGGAAGATTTGGAGTAGCAAGGGGAGAGTTAATGTCAGGGTTTGTAGTGTTGAAACATAAATCAGGTATTTCTTGATGTAAATAAATGGAACAACGCTAACTTTCCCCAGTGAAATGAATCTTACTGACAGTATGACTCTTCTGCTGGTATTCATTATGCTGTGGGATGGAAATATAACTGTTTTGTTTTTTTAAAAAAATTGCTATCTGAAAACCGGGTATTTTGCTGATTGTAACAAATTGCCCATTATGCAGATGATTGACAGGTTTTAATAACGCTGACATCTGAAGTATGTTAATTAGACATATATCAGCAGTACTCTTATATCAGAATTGCAACATTTGTTTAATTCTATCTTGCATGGCAGTGGAATATGCTTGAACACAGAAATATTTTTCAATTTTAGAAGAAAGCATTCAAGCATTAACCTTCAGGGTATCAATCATTATCTGTGATTAATGACCAACTTGTAATAAACAGCTCAAAACATAGACAAAATTAATGTTGTAGCCAAATATCAGAAAAAAAAATTTGTCTGAGCAGCTGTGTTTCTAAATCAATTGTCACTGAAATTGTCACATAATCCATGTGATATTATGAAGGAGATGTTTTGCTCAAAAGAGGATTCAGGGATAAGTACACTATACTGTTAAACTGGAACTGGCCTTCACCTATGAGGATTTCTTTCTTATGCTGACAAGTAGCAGGTCTGCTGGTGAACCTAAGCTGAAGTGTTTTCTTTTTTCTATGGATGACAGTTCAGACACTGGGCATTCCTGAAAGACAAAAAGAAACCCAGGATGCAAAGTCCTCATTGCTTATATGACAGTTTAATTGAGATAAGCATGATGATACAGAATACTGCCATGTTTTTGGTTTTTTTTTTTCTAAGTAAACAGGGAGCAGAAAAGTAAATTTCACCTGATTTCACAGTTTCCCCGAGAATCAGACTAGGGAGAAAGCAGCTGATGCAACTGAAGAACGTGCAAGATTTCTAAAACTCTGCAGTTGACATTAGTTCACTTTCTTCCTTCTCTAAACCTCAACTAACATAGTTGAGTTCCTTTTTGTTGGAAACAAAATACAGAGGGTAATTTTCTTCGGTACAAATGGATATCTGCCAGAACTTTGGGTTATGTGACTAAGATTCTAGAAAATCATCTTCAAAATCTAAGAAATGTACATTTGTTTCCAGAGCTCATAATTTATATGAATGCCACCATCAAGGAATAAACATAATAAATCACATGCAGGCTCACATGACAGGAAAGCTACTAAGCTGGGCTACTGCCTAGGAATGAGTTCCAGCAGCACCTTGTTACAAACTATTACTTCAGCCACACTGAGCTTCCTTGCGGTGCTGACAGTGAAAAGTACGAAGAAAAGTGTTATATGGAGCAAGACTGACATTCAGAATAAGCCATGTTACGCCCTCCAGTTAGCACCTTCTTAGAGGTATTGGGTTACAGTTTCAGAATTATTTCCACAAGCACAGAAATAGTAAATGTTTTCCTCATAATAAAATAGTCCATAACAGTACCATCATTCCATGGGCTGCAAATTAAATAAGGCATGCTGTCAACAAGGCCTACAGTGTGGTTGGACACATAGTGTGAAAGATATTGCTGTGGCTGTGTTACCTGAAACAGGAAGGTCTATACCACCAGTGAAGCGCTTCCTCACGGGTAGTTAAACTCTGTATGCTACTGTTGCACAAAGTTAATTTGTGCGGCTTGAACTACCGATCAATAATTTTTCCATTAACTTTGCAGTAATGAAAGGTACCGGAGTGAAACTATTGATATATTTGAAAGCTAATTCCCAAATAATAGTTTTGGAAAGGATTTTGGCTGACATTATTTATCATCTATGAGAAGGTTTAAAGTTTCCAATATTTTAAGTTGCCTGTAGAAGTTACAAAGCAAAACAAGTCCCTTAACCTTTAGTGATATTCAGCCATACTAGTTTCTAAGTCTTTCTTCATTGTGATTCCCATCTGACTGGGTGTTCTTTTTATCTTTTATGATTTTCTTTGACTGGTAAATGTGTAGATTTTGATTATGTGTGAACCAACATGAAAATATCTATTATCTACATGTAATCAGAGCAAAACAGTAAATGTGCCATTTCTCAGATTCCTAAAAAGGGATCAGATTATTGTCTCTTAGAAGAGATCCAAGACCTGATCCTGAATTGCTTGTCCAAATCTTCCACTGATTTCAGAGAGTTTGAGGACTATAAGAAAAAAATGGATGAACAGCCCTAAAAAGACATTATCTCTGTGTTGTCAGGGCTCCTAGTGGTTTACTCATGACGACTTTTCTTTCTGGCTGCTAGTTTTGTCCCACCAAACAGAACAAAAAGTCCCACTTATCCAATACATACAAGTTTTTCATCAGTCTGTAAAACACAAACCACAAATCTTGACTCCTTCCCACACTCAGATACAGATGACAAGCAAGACTCATCTTTGGTTCCGCTTCCACAGGACAAAGGGTAAACTCTCCACTGGTCTAAAAAAAGGTTATTTACATATTTCTCTGTTTAGTCCAATCTGTACAATATGGTCACCTCCATCTTTTTTCCTTTTCTTATGAATTCTCATGAATTCTCTTATGATTCTCTCATCAACTGAGAGAATCACCTTCAGCAAGATACAGCCCACCTTAAAAAAGTCTCTGGCAAAAAGACACTACCAATGGTGGCTGTCCCTAAGCTTTTCCCTGCTTCAGGAACTGGGACAGTCCTTTTAATTCCTATCCAAAGGTCACAGCACAACTGTTAGCTAATTCCCGAAGATTAAAAATTCAGGACTTTCCCAGATTTGGTAAAATCAAATCATATTTCAGGATTGAGAAGAATTAATTCAACTGTTAAGATGCATCTCTAATTTTCAAACTGCAACAATTGTAAAGGTCTTTTACCAAAATCCATTTATATAATGGGAAACAAAAAGAACAGTTGTTGAATTAATAACCTTTGCCCCTGGATTTTAGCTGAATCTGAATTTCCATTTAATATATGGAATGTCCCACATCTCAGGACAAAAATACATAATACAAAAAGAGAAAAATTATCATGAGCAAAAGGCAGCATGCAAGGTAATCTCTGCATGTATCTTTCTCAAGAAGACATAAAAATATTGGAAAAGAAGAAGACCATGTTGGAAATTGTTGAAAAAGAAGGTGATTTCCAGAAATGAGAAATCAAATGCCCGAGATCTGTTGCTAGTAACAGTGCATTGCAGAAGTTCATGTGCAAGTTACCCATTTCACTAAGCTGCAGTGGGCTTCTCAAAGTTGGCAAATGGTTTCTTCATAAAGAATGACAGGAGTATGGGGGGGCAGGGGCAAAGGGCAGTAGTTAAGAATATGAGGCACTTATTCTTGGCTTAAAATAAAGACAACACAAAACATGGTGTGCTGGGATCTGACTCATTGCCCTTTTTCAAATTTCAGGAACAGACATCTAAAATAACATCTGAAAGCACCTTATTGAGATACTGGAGGGAGCCTAACCCTGTCTATCTGCAAACTAATATAAAAATCCTTGTTATCTGTTCTCCACAGACCACTTATATTAGTCATTTACGAGTAGTGTTCCTAAGGTCCATTGCATGTTCTTTTAAATATGAGGTCCTAGATAAGAAAAACTGCTGCAAGGAGGCACTGAAGTGTGCAGTCTGACCTGACCTTCACCTACTTCAAGTGCAAAACAGAAAAGTATGTACAAGTAACAGTTAGACAGACATCTTGATGTTTTTTCTTTCCCCATCCCTGTCTTGGATACCACTACCTAAACAAGTGTCTGGATCTAATGTAACTGTATTATACACAGAGCAAAAGTCTCAGAAAAAGCATCTAAACAACTGTATTCGTTTATAACATACCTGATACTTGTATAGCCTGGCATGTGTATATGCACACAAGCAGACACAGAGCAATGACATACATGATTGCTAGCTGGTTCCCATCTATAACTTGCTGTTTGTCCATGCAGTTGTTTTAACTATGAGCAACACCACAGTGATGGTTCTGAAACTTTAGAGCAATGTGCCATCTAGTGACATTGCAGATTATCCTGAAAACCAAACTCAGATTCTGCCATTTTATCTAAAGTAGAAATTGCTGACTCTTGCCACAGGAGACTTATGTTTTCAGGTTTTTACTTGGTGTGCAGGAGAAGCTGTGGACTCTTAAGTCCTGAATTTCCATACAAACCTGTCTATTTTGAGAGAGCACTTGTTTGGCAATGGACAACTCTGTAGCTGCTTTTTCCATCATCTCAAGTTATGTTTAACACCCACATTCTTAGAAAATCCTGCTTTATAGTGGTGCAAGAATCTCACAGGTATTTATGAGGGTATGTCAGATGTGCAGCCCTGAAAGCTGTGCACTTGCAGTCCAGAAAGCCAGCTGGGCTGCAGCAAAAGCAGTGTGGGCAGCAGGTAGAGGGAGGTTATTCTCCCCCTCTACTCTCTTCTGGTGACCCCCTACCTGGAGTGCTGTATCCAGTTCTGGGGTCCCCTGCACAGGACAGATACTGACCTGTTGAAATGAGTCCAGAGGAGGATCACCAAGATGATTAGAGGAATGGAGTATCTCCTTTATGCAGAAAGGCTAAGAGAATTGGGATTGTTCAACCTGAAGAAGAGAAAGCTTCGGGGAGACCTTATAACAGCCTTCCAGTACCTAAAGGGGTCCTAAAAGAGAGCTGGAGAAGGACTTTTTGCATGGGCATGTAGTGATAGGATGAGTAGGGGATGGTCTTAAGATAAAGGAGAGTAGGTTTAGATTAGATATTAGAATGAAATTTTTTACCATGAGAGTGGTGAGGCACTGGAACAGGTTGCCCAGAGAAGTTGTTGATGCTCCATCCCTGGAAGTGTTCAAGGTCAAGTTGGATGGAGCTCTGAGCAACCCAGTCTAGTGGAAGGTATCCCCAGTGTCCCATGGCAAGGGGGTTGGAACTAGATGATCTTTAAGGTCCCTTCCAACTCAAGTCATTCTATGGTTCTCTGACTCTATGATTCTATATTAGAGTCCTTTCCTTTTCTCCTCTTTTTCCTGTCTGCAGTTAGAACAGCTTGATTCGTTTATAATGGTGTTCATTTATATTTGAAAATGTCCTGTTGCCAGGAAGTTGGTGCAGAAAAAGCAGATGAGGAAAGAGAGATTAATACTGTATTCTGAAAAATGTCCTTAATTTAAATATTAGCAAGAGGTGATCATTCAGCAGAGCAATATCATCATCTGCACTGCAGCCATATCTGAAAGACAGTGAAAAGATACCAGGAAGCTGACACAAGTCCATGAGTTTAATTTTGCATTTTTATGACTCACATGGAACTTTGTTTTAAATAAAACATTTATCAACATAGTTATATATATGAGTTATATATATGTTAAACTTATATACATATATAGATCATATATATGTGTGTGTGTGTGTTCATTTAAAAATAAACACCTGACAAATGACCGTCTAAATAAAGATGAATGACTCACATGAATTCTTGAGTGGAGGTTTCTAGTGATGAAGGCAAGAGTGAGAGTCAGAACATAGTAGTTCAAGGTGCATACCAGTACAAGACAGCTGATGTGGGTCAAAACTGGGATGATACAACACTGGAAAAACGGAATCAACTGTTCTCAGTTGTCTTGTAAGCTGAAGATAATTCCTACTAAAACTTTTTTTTTAATTGAAAAATGAAAATGCTACAAAATAGAGCAGGATCAGAAGAGCTGAGCCAAGGTAAGAGGTACCTGGGAAGCTCAAAAGAGAAACAGATAGTTAATAAGAGAAACAATTACCAGAGAAGCAATAACCAGTCAGTTCTGGTAATCAAAGTGGTCACTATCACTATTACAGCAACACAGTTGTCATTCTAGATGCTGTTTTGCCTAAAGAATAAATTCATTCATCTCAGTTAAGGTCAAAGTCATGTTCTAGAGGCAAGACGTGTACAGTAGTGACCATTACAACTGTTTCTGCCGACACAAAGGTTTTGAGGTGATTAGTGAGTTTGGTTACCTCTAATTTTGGAATACAAACACTCTAGTTTACAGGATGTGCAGGCCCAACTGATACCTGAATGTACTTTGGCCTTGCCATTTTTGAAAATTCACCATGGATCTATATAGCTACTTTTTTTTAAATTATTATTATTGTTACGGAGGGCAGTGTACTGATCAGTTCCATTTAATATGCAAGTTTTCCTACAACCTAAATTTAGCTTTGAATACACTAAAAAATCCTCTCTTTTTATATACATTGTCCTTTAAGTCATGTGTCCAATACAACCAGCAAGAGAATTTGTAAATTCACAAGTAATTCTAAAATGATAATAAATAGTAGCTTTAAAAATGGACCTGATGAACTGATGGATCTCTATAACAAACTTCATGGGCCAGACTGGCCTGATTTGTCTGCTTTTTGCTATCATTTCTCAGTTGATACTATCAAACTTCAAATAAAAAAAGGTGTAGAGTGCTGTTTGGAATGACAAGCAATGCCAGTTTCAAGTCTGCAGTTAGATAAGCAATAGATCAGAAGCAAAACTGTTCTCTCACAAGCTTTCATGGGTACAAAATTCATAAAGAAATATTGTTTCATCTTCTGAGTTGAAGTTTCTACACAGAGGATGTTTAGCAGTGAAGATACACAAAGATATTTATAGTCTACAGAGGTACAGTTTTCCCTTCCAAGGATGATTTGGAGCACTAAAAGGGCACTGTATTGACTCAGTCTCTAGTCTGAATACTTCGGATCACCTACTTCAGTCACAGAATGCACAGCTTTACAGACAGGTCCACAGAAATTCATTTATTCCAGAGCCACAAGAAGAAAAATAGGCAGAAGTGGTCATGATAACACAGTGTTTATCAAGTGTGCAGTACACCATGGCTTCTTATAGGGCTGTGAAGGTCCAGGTCAGCATGAAATCCTCTCTTCCTGCTCTGTGACAGTCTAGAGCTAGCAGTTAGCCAGAGCTATGGGCTCAGCCAGGTCTTTTGCTGGGACTTGGACACAGTGACAGACCAGTCCCTTCCTCGGACCTGATTCACTTTCTCTCAAGGTGTAATAGGATGGAACCGAGTGATAACAGCAAGTTACTAAACTTGATGCAAGCAGTATGCAGTGGTATAACTCATCATAGCTGGTATCTCTCCTAGGAAGGAATTAGATCTGTGAAAATGTACAGCTGCAGGGGAATTTCAGACATTACTGCAGAAAAGAGCAAACAGTGAAAGAGTTGTTCAACCTGCTATGTATCTTTATGCAGATAGACAACAGAGATTTGCCTCTATTATCTTTGTTTTCCTTTGGGTAACATCTTTTTCTATAGCAGACGTCCAGGTAATAACAGCACTCTTTTGTTTTAATATGATTGTAATATCTGCATTTCCAGTAAAGCTGTGGCTCGATTTGTAGTTCTTCAGTTTACAATGCTCCACAAGCTGAAGTAATGCACTCTAAGAAGCATCCTAAGACGCTGAGGGCAACCTGTATGAGGTTGGTGAGATCCCGCTCAGGTTACCCCACATGATTTCTCTTAGCTAAACCTATGAAACTACCGATGCTGTACAGAAGAAAGAGCAGAGATCCCACTGAGTTCACCCGAACACTAATGGAAAAGGTTGGAGTCATTTGTATGTCTTATGCATTTTGGGTAGCTCCCTGCTAGCACAGAGAAAGATAATGATAATGGCTACAGACTGAGCCAGGGCAAGTGCATCAGTAAGGATGAGGGAAAGTCACATAGTGGAGGAGCCTAACTCCACCAATGCACACAGGATTGGAGTATCCCTGACTTGATGACATTTGAGTTTTAGTGCATGTTGCTACACAAACAGTAACTTTAATGGCTCTTATATGCAAGACCTCTTTTTAAGTATTTTGATGTCTATTTAAGTCAAGCAAAACAATTTTATAGTCTTTAAAAGCCCAGAACTATCCAGTTGCCAATTGCTAAACCAGGCTGAATCTCTCACTGTATCAGGCTTGATTTTTATAAATAATTATGTGTGAATGTATATAGGACAAAGCACAGTCAGGCCATCTGCCACATAGCTCGATGGCTTGTGTCACACACTGGCTGATTTGAAGGCTGACAGGTGTCGTTTTTGTGAAAGAAAGAAGGAGCAAAAGAGAGAGATGGGGAGCAGGGAAGAAGCATTATTGTGGAGGTCTAAAATCTCCACATTCTTTTCTAGTTAATGTTTACTTTTCTATTCTTCTCAACAATGTGTGATTTCAACACCTCCCAGGTGCTCATTCAGCAGCAGAGCTAGTGCATCTCATGTGTGTAAGACTTGGGTGCTGGCTTTTCTGAGCTCTTTGGTGAGAAATGAGAGCTTGTGTTGGTGAAATGCCCATAATGGAGGGGACAGACACCTGTCAGCTACTGCCACAGACTGCTGACTCCCTCATTTCAGTTACAATGAGTGTTTGAGTTCTAGATATGTTTGTGTTGCAAGGGAAAAAAGTGTAGAAACAGTTGGATAAATATACAAGTATTAAAGAATTCTGTCTGTCTATTTATTCTTTCCCAAGACAACAGCACCTTATTTGGCCACCTGGTGATGTGTAGGGGGCGAGCAAAAGAGTTACTTGCTGGAATTGGGAGAGAAAACTTTCTAGAAGAAATAGCTTCTGAGCAGTGGTAATAGATGGCATAGAAACAAAAAAATCTGAGCATCTGCACTTCTTTTCTAAGGCTTCTTCTCTTTCTGGACTGGGAATGATCAAGAAGCAAGAGACAGAAAAATGTCTGTTCCAGGAATCCCAACAACCATCGTCTCAGAGTCTGTACATGGTAAATAGCCAGGATAACATTACAAATGTTTAGAAAAAGCTCAGTATGGATGTGGGCTGACACAGGTAACATTTGCAGTTGATAGAGTGTAGTGCAGGCACTCAGTCTAGAATAACTGAGTGGATTTTCAGCAGTTCTAATTACCCATATGCCTTGTAATGGAGTGGCAGTGAAGGGCAAACAGGAAAACGTGGCAATGTGAACCCTTGGTTTAAGTACTGGAAGGTAAATCAATATAATCCAAATCTTCCTAATCACTTTGTACTTCAGCTGTGAGCCTGTTACGACCCACCCCAGGAAAAGAGGGGGGAGGGGGTAACCCAGGTTTTATCAAAAATTCCTTTGGGGTGGATTAAAGCGAAGCGACACTAAATAATCGGTGTATGAAAACATATATTGATAAGATTTATTTTAACAATTTTGAATCAATAGGTAAGTTAACATTTTTGGGTGCTGTCATAACCTTTCTGGGGAGGAGAAAAATGCATAGGGGAGAGAAAGGCAGGATAAGAGCAAGGGAGAGTAAGGGAAAGAAAAGCTGAGAGTGGACAGATGTCCATAGTCACCGCCCACAGGGTCCAGCGATGAAACTTGATAGTTGCAGCTTCCATGTCTGTCGGTTGAAGTGGTGGCCTTGATCTGCTGGGGGTGAAGGAGGGAAGCCCCCACACTCCAAGAAGTTATGAATTATCATATCCATGGTCAGTGTCACGGGCCATGCCTCCAGCCTCCAACCTCTCCCTGGGCCCTGCGCAAGAGCTGCTGTGTCTGGCCTGGTTCCTGCCCTTTCAAGATTAGCAGAAGGAGGGAGGGGCCTGATTGTTCATCAGATGTATCAACAGCCAAAAGCCTGCAAGCTCAGCTCTTATCTTTCCAGGACTTCACACCTTCAGCACTGGAGGGAGGGAGGGGCCCCACTGCTCATCAGAGGTATCATGCAAGTCAAAAGCCTGCAAAAGTCTCCTAGAATGCACAAATCATTAACCATTTCAGTCTCTGACAGAGCCTCAACATAGTCTCTGGAGATGAGCAGGAGTTACAGGGAAACAAAAAGTGAAGGAAGCTGAAAAATTGCAATTTCTTTGGATCTGAAATGATGATTTCATATCGTATCTGAAATAATGCTTTTAGACATGATCTCACATGTTTTCTCTTAACCACATATGCCATATTTCACATGTCTATGTAATAAAAATCAGAAGCTTGAAATCACTAAAGTGTTACCATTTAAAGTGTGGTGAATGCATTTCACCCCCAGACGTCAGTCACGTGTGAAATGAGTTTGATATGTTCACTTTCTTTTCACAGCTACAAGAAGTCTTGGTTCCTTCCTTAATACCAAAGTATATATGTATGTATGGTTTGCAATCCTATCTCACATTCCAAATTATCATCAAAGCTCATTGGCAAAGCTGGAGTGAATTGCTTATAAAAACGTTGCTTCCAAAATGTTACTGGTTGTTATAAGTGTTTTTTTCACTTCAAATTCCTCCTATTAATGAAAAGAATTCATCAAGATAAAGCAAATAGCTATATGCAACGTAAAAAGGAAGCAATAAGAAAGAAGGGAGAAGTCCCCTATTCCTCAAGAGATCAATCCTTATTTGCACAATCTGAAGAAACTGGCAGAAATTCCGTGTATATGGAAAGCAGAACTAAATACAAACCAGAGTAAGTTATTGTTTTGTCAATTCACCTTGCATGCCCAAAATAAGCAGCAACAGACACGAGTTATTTTTTATGTCAGCCATTTACATAGCCTCACCATTAATTACCTATGTCTGAACTGCTATATTTGGTTGTGCAGTTGAGATAAGAGAGTTGAAATTTAGCAGGAGCTATTGCAGATGCACTGTGAATCAGGAGGTAGTTTTAATGCCACTGGAGAAAAACCATGTTGTAGTTTGAACTTTAATTTGATATCATTAACTGTATTCTATGACTAATGCTGAAATCCTAAGGGCTGTTTCTCATGGCCTCAAGCTTAATTCCCTAGTGATCAACTAGCAGGTTATATTCTGTCTGCCATTCCTCAAGAGTGCATGGGAAATGTAAATGTTACAATGGTAGATTCAGTCCTTTGGTTGTCTGATGGAAAATGTCTAAGGAGTTACAATGAAAAAAACCCGCAGCTCTCTTACAAACCACTTATCACATTCTTTTCTTCAAGCTCAGGAAAGTGTCATGAGAAGATGAGACAACAAAAAAAGTACCCTGTAGGTGATGAGAGCACAGCACTCAAAGTCAGATAGTGAGCTTCCTTGTGTCACATTGTTCTGAAGTGTAAATGTGAATAGCAGAAATCAAAGGCCACTAATATCAAGATTATAACAGTAAGTATCAAATAGGAGAAAGAGGCAACTGTCTCAGTTTTACTGCTCTGATAGCAAAGGTTCCCCTACAAGGTGAAGGGAAGCCAGACTAGGAGTGTGACACAGTACTCTCATCTTCTCATATAAAATGATATCCCTCATTTGCAGAATGCTAAGAGCAGATAGTCCTGCTGACAAGCCACCGTCTATCTAGAACCATTATAGATGGGCTGAAATGTGAAAGAAATACCAGAGCTTATGGTTCAATTGAGTCTAAAAACAAAATGGTTGAGGCAGAGACAAAATCAGTATTAATTGCTGGTGTTCCTTTAGAAGGCTAGAGATGATGTTGTTTTACATGCTTTACCTTTTCATTTCATGGACAGTAAGTATCCTGCCTGCAGCAGACTTCTTTCAAGACTTTCCAGTTCAAATTCCTCCCTCCTCCACCTCTCTGAAGTGCACAAAACCACGACAACCTGCAGTACTGGGAGTTTTGTTATGTGACCTTGCTGGTGACTGCCAGCCTTCCTCCTGCCCACAGCAAAGCCTGACCTTTGCTACAGCTATTTTTCCCTGAGACAGATTTGCTTTAGTCCTCACTAGCTGGTAGTTTACAGGAGCTGGCTCTCCACAGCTGCACTGAAACCAAGACAAGTTGTTGTTCAGTCCTTGTAAGCATCTGGCTGTAGCAATAATAATAATAATGTCATTATTTAAGTACTTAACGCACAATCTCTTCCTGCATTCCACTGCTGAGATTACATAGCACAAATTGCTTATTTATAGTAAGTTATTAAAGCTATCTGAGCTAATTTAAATTAATTCTGCTTGGTCATTCCTCATCTAATAGCTATTTTTCATCACTGCTCAGGTAACTCACAGTCCTGGCAGCAGTCAAATGTGGTAGTCTAACCTTTTCATTTACATAATTTTTGAAAGCTCAGTTATAGCTCAGTGATTTGCCCTTTGATGTAAATAATAATGCATGTTGCTGAGACCATGACAAATCTGGAACCCAAGATAAGTACCAAGTAGCATTTTGCAGCAAAGGGTTAGCTTCTCAGTATAAGCATTTAATTACACTGCTCAGCACAGCTGACATTTATTAATTAATTCTTATTGATGGTCCCCTGGAAAACATAGAGAATTAGGGAATAAGTACCGGCACAAAAACATCAAGTTAAAATATTTCTTTTGCTTCTTGTGTGGTGTCAGTGGGACGAAGTCTCTCTGACTGTACTTATGTAATGGATGCAGTGAGAGAAGAAATGGTTTGAACAAGAGAAGCACTTATCCTGAGAAAGCTCTGTTTGGGCTTTCTTAGAAGTGACTGACCAGAGAAGCTGCCAGTAACCAGAGAGGCAATGAGAAATAAGGATTTAAGTTGCAAGAAAACACAGAGCCTGAACTGCTGGCAAATGTATCACATAAAAACAACTTTCAAACAGATGAAATGTGTCAAATAAGTGAGGCTCATTGTGGTCAACTCCATAAGAAGATTCGCTTTATACAGCAGATGACAAAGTGAGGAAAGCCCTAGATGCTCATGATTGATCTCAGACTCATAACAAAATAGTAAAAAGTCAGATATTTTTGGGCATGTCAAGTGATAGAAGATGCAGAAGGGAGTGTAACATAGCACTCAAACCTGACCTTCTTCAGAGAGAAAGTGCCATGTCCCAGAAGCTGTCTGTGCCACTGCACACCTTCGTGGCTTCTGCTCTTTTCCTATGTGAATGGAATCAAAACCAGTGGGTCGTACAGCTTCTTGAGATGTCTCGGTCATTTATTTATTTAGTTTAGGAGCAAAACAATAACTAATTCATTCAATTTCATTTTAAACGTAGAGGCCAGCCTGGCAAACCTGCTCTGAGCTGTCAATATTTTAACAAAATTGGAGAGGCAGTGAACTTAAAGGATTCATTGTATAGGACAGAGGAATTCTTGGTTTGTTAAACAATTCCAAAATGTTTATTCCTGACAAGAGAAGCTACTTTTCTGACTCTGTGGAAAGGTTCAGGGACCACCACGCAGTTGGCAGACATATCCAGAATTTGAGGACTGCAGAATTAAGTTACATGCACCTCTATTCTGTGGATAAGCATTGATTTATCTTGGACTCTGCTTTTAGAAACAACTCTTTAAAAACCCAAATGGAAAGACATGATCCTGCTTTGCTCTTCGGAAAGCTGCTTGATAATAAAAGAAAAATAACTAATTTCTGTTTTGCTAAACTATGGCTTAAACGAAAGAAAACCAGCCAAGGAAAGTTCTCCCGAATGTTAAGACAGGAATGTTTAAGACAGGTTTGGCTTTTAGTCATAAGTTCCATCCATTACAAAACACAAGAATCATTAATTATTGTAGACCCAGGTAAAAATACAGTATGTTGAGGAAGATACAGATTCAGTGAAAATCTGGTCAAACTCAACCACATTGTGACAGAGATGGGAAGATTTGCTGGCATACTGTGAAATAGTGTTTTATTGTGCACTCATCCTGCAGCTATTGTGCTTCAGCACTAGAGAGCAGCTGCTTGATATTCCTTCCTACTGAATATCTGCCTCTTGACAGTTCTGACATGAGAACTTTACTTAAAAAAAAAATAGAAAATTTGAAGGGCAGAAGGATTTTATATTTGGGGAATAAAATTATTTTTGCCAGGCTACATAGAAAGGGCTATCTCCATGCAGGGAATACTCAAGATACCTTTCCATTAATTTTTCTCCAATTACTTCCTGTAATTAAATTCTGACTGGTTGTTAGCACTCAAACAGCTCAGTTAATAAACCTTCTTGCTCAAAGTTCAGAGTCCAGATTTCCGATTTTTAAATCAATTTCCCAGCTATTTTCCCTGTTTGACTCCAAGTGATTGCATCTTGGCTCCTCCCTTTGTTGGCTTTACTTGTAGGGAAAAAAATGTGTTTGAGCCAAACCCCCTGCGCTTCTTGATTCTGTGGATCTATTCACTTAACATTCCAGCTTTAGCAACACCTGACTGATTCTGGTATCTCATTGTAGTGATGACCCTTTCCTCCTCTTGTTTTTGAACCCATTCAAGGGATTGCATAAAGCCCCCTGAATCATTTTTTTTAGTTGCTTCAAGCAACCCTATGTTAGCTTCCCCTATCCTAGGAAACAGATGTAAGCATTTACTCAAACTTTCAGAAGTGTTCAAAATGTAATGAGCAAGATCAGCACCTTCTTTTTACCCTATAAATTAGATGTAGAGGAAGTCTTGCTTTCCAGAGCCCTTGCTGCTACTTCCCTCTTCTTCTGTGTCTCCTGGAAAGGCTGGAAGGACTGCCTGTGTCCCATAAGCAACAAGCCCAAAGCCCCTCTGGCTGCCTTCATTGTCCCTGTGCCCAAGGTCTGATGAACTGCAGGAGTTGCTTGGTCAACTGCTGTCTCCTGCAGTCCTCACTGTTCCTGAGTTAGAAAATTAATGAGTTAGGAAAGCCCAGCCAAAACCAGGACAATGTCATCTTACCTGAGTCCTCCTAGGTGAGGAGAAAGTCTCCTCTGGACATCCTGATTTACCATCCAGGCAATCAACTTCTGCAGAAATCTCTGAAACTGAATTTCTTTGCACCATGACATATTAGTAGAAATCCAGATTGGGAAAGTTGTAGCTGGATTTGCAGGTTTGTCTGAAAATTTGATAGAGGTTGGTCCTCTAAATAATCAAAATAATCAAAGCTTTATTTCCCTCCATTCTTTTGGGAAACCTAAATTCTTTAAAAAAACATTTAGGGGAATTTTATTCAAACCCATTCCCCCCTTTTATTTATTTGAGGAATTTCTAGTACTGATGGTAATGCACTTTGAAAAGCTTTGATTCCAGTGAGACAGTGCATTATTTGCTGTACCTTGGTTCAGCAGGACTACCAGCTTTCCTTAGAAGTTCTGCTGCTATGCACAGCATCACTGCTTTATTATCCACTCATCAGACTTCGGTGCACTGGTTTCTATCAGAGACTATATCAGTGAGACAAATCTAGTATATCCCATGGTGAAATAATCTCACAGTAAGGGGAGGGAGAACTTGATTATCTTGAAATGACCACTGTCTCTCCTGCCTTTGGTTTCTTCTTTGATAGGAATGTTAAAAAAACTTGTACAGAATGTGAGATTATCCACTTAGCTCTGTCCTTCAGGACTCTTAAGTAAAACAAAAGCTTGCAATCCTTTTATCATTAACTTTATATAATTCAGTGGCAGCTGTGACAAAGAAATTAGGAAACTTGTCCACTTTCCAAAGGAAGGCAGATTTAATGGACCCTGTGGCCTTTCTCAGGATAACAACTAACACTTGAATTCTTGGTAAAATGGCAGCTTAACTAGAAAACTTTAGAGGCTTCAGATTATTTTTTTTCTTTCAGATGCATTCATGTGCTCAACAAGGTCCATCATCATATTTTTCTTTTTTTCTGAAATGCTGACAGGCAGGTGAATTGCTTTAAATCTTTTCTGAACAGTAGGTACTCTAAATGCCAGAATCATTTTTGCTGTCATGATCCTGTGGACATTTAACATATATGAACAAAACACATAGAATCAGTAACTGAGGCTCTAGACCAGAGTGTTTCTACAGAACCCTCTAGAAACACCTGGGGTTTACAGCTGTGTACTGTCCTACAGGAAAACTGCTTTGTGACTATCTTTCATATACTGCTGATAGTTTTTGGACAAGTGAACAAAATACACTTGAGTAGATGCCTTTCACTCTGGGCTTACACAAACATATAGAAAAGGAATCTGTACACTAGAAAACTAAAACAAATGGCTACATCAGTGCTTCTGCAGTGCTCCAAAACTAGCAGGAAATCTAAAGCCCCAAGTACCAGTGGCTGAAAACGTCTATTGATATGATCTCTGTTAGTCCATTAAATCTTAAGATTAAAAAAATTGGACACTTTTGAATATATGCACATAAATCAAAATAATTTGCATGGAGAATTAGAGCCATTCAAGCACAGGTAGACCATACAAATTCAAATAAAACTGTGTGGTGGTTTGCCCCACTGGTAATACTGGACCAATCAATAGTCCACGTGCGCCCTGTGGAAATTACATGCCCACAGAAACGGAAGAGAAGGTGGTGAAGATAGTGTAGAAGAAGGGTAGCCATGATCTGAGTCAGGAGGAGGCAGGGGGCCAGTGAGCCCCTCTGGGGGCCAAGGGCCCCAGCTGAGGCTACGGGAGACCCGGTATAGTGTCAAAGCTGGACCGGGTCCTGTAATCAAGAGCTAGAAAAGTTTCCTTACTGTCAGCAGCAGCAGAAGACACTGAAAGCGGCAGCGGAGCAGTCCTGAACAGAGGCAGTGATGGCTAAAAGCCAAAAGGTAGCCAGTAGCAGTGAGATAACGTGAAGCTGGCTGAAAGATGCAGAGATGTTCCTGCAGGAGGGAGAGCTGGCAACAAAACACAGGCAAACTCAACAGAGCTGGTTTGGGGTAAGACTGTATTATTTTCCCAAAACCAGAGACTCTCTGAAGAGGAGGGGTGGACTTCCAAACCCTTAGGGAGTCCTGAAATGCAGCAGCAGCTAGAGAGAGGGAGAAAGGAGCTGAAAACCCGGAGTTTGTCCTGAGAGCTGAGCCCGGACGGAATGTGGAGGAGGTGGCTGTGCCCTCTGCTGCTGCTGTTGCTGTTTCTATCAAGCTGTCGAGCTGAGACAGAGCAAAAGAGCGTTGGTAAGACTGAACTGAAAGCTGCCTTCAATGTTCTAACCCAAGAGGAGTGAAGATCTACAAGGAAATCCCCCGAAGGCTCGGGCTCGGGGTTGAAATTTCCACAAAGTAAGAACAAAAATCCTGACTGCCATACGTAAATCTGCTGCCTCAGGAAAATGAAGGACACTAACCAGTGCCACAAAAAACTGAAATGAAGGAACTGTGGCCTGAGAAGTGACAGAAAGTCTTTTTTCTTCTTGGACTTTTACTGAAGAAGAGGAGAAATTTAATTTAATGTAAATATATATGTGGGTGTAAATAAACCTTTGAAAATATTTTCCCTTTCCCCCAATAACGAATGGTTGTGTTTTGTCTGAAAACTCTCCACATGGGGTGAAAAAGATATCAAGTCCATACCATCACTAAACCCTCTCACAGGGGCAAACTGTGGGAGGGGGGGCTTGAACTCAGAAATTAGATTCTTGGGAGTTTCAAACTGCCACAAACTGATACACATCACTGTATCCAGTGGTGTATAGAAATAGGGCCAAACCTGAAAAAAGAATTTTCAGGAGACATGGAAATTCAGAAATGTGTACAGCACTAAGGGTTATGTATGTGACAATTTCATGGTTAACAGAAAGAAGAAACAATCCCACAATGCTGAGATAGCCTCCTGCTCCAACTGACTGCTGGGGACGCTGCCAAGACCAGCTAGCTAATACAGCTCTCTGGGATAGGTACCCACAGCTCACCAGCTCCAAACATGTCAGGAAGGTGCTCTGAGGAAACAGAAGGAGAACTGAGCAAAACTGATCTGGCTGGAAAGACACAGGTCTCTGGCTCTGTCACAGTCACTTGGGAGTTGGGGATAACTTTGATATTAAAAAATGGGCACTGTCAGATCAAATGGTGCACTATTAGTGCCATCAGGCTGTGCCACTTACTGAGATTTCAGTCATGGTAAAGACTTGCCTCAGCACTTCATAGAGAGGAAACAAGATTTTTCTAAGTCTGTTTTCCCATCTATAAGACCAGAATGAAGCATTTGCTCATAGAAATTTCATAACAGCATGAATATTTGTGAAGTGCTTGATGGATTTCAGAAGAAAAGCACCACTGGAAGGTAAAATCTTGTAACTGTTTCTTTGGCTTCAATATTGCAGTGAAAGCCTGCAAGCAATATTGATGTTTGTAAAATTATCTGGGCCAACCCTCAGCACTGCTGCCTAGGAGGCTCTGGCAAGTGGCAAGACCAGTTCATGCATTTGCAGTGATTCTCCAAAACTCATTTAGTGTCAAGCTTTTTACTGTGTCTCCCTGGAGAAAATCCTTAATTAGAAATTTCCTTTAGATATGCTTTTTAATCATACCTATTGCTTTATGGATTTTTTTTTCCTACTATCCCATGCTTGCCATTTTTTGACTCACTGCATTTTAAGCAGCAAGACAAGTTCTCGCATGTTTCCTCATCTGGAGAAATTTAAATATCAATTAAAAGAAATCATTGATGTCAGCCAGGATTAATTTTTTCCTATTAATTTTAAAATCATTGCCTTTGCAATGTCAGGCTAAAGCTTATAATCAACTAATTTTAAAATACTTGTGCTGGGGGCAGCTTTTCTGAATTTTACATAACTGCATATAAGTGGAAATCAAAATGTAGTGACCTGGGTTTGCACTCAGCCAAGCAAGTACATCACTTCAGCTACATGAACCTTCCCATTGACTTCAAGGAGATCAGCTCTGCTTAACTTGTAATTCAGTGCTGGAGTGCTAAGGAACAAATGCCTAATTTTATTGAGCAGTTTTCTTCTAGTGACATAAAATCCACATATTTCCCAAAGCAAATCACTTCATCATTAAAAAGGAAGTGATGTCTTTCTTTATTCATGTCACTTCTAACTGTGAAAAATTTTTTCCTCTCTTATGAGAAAAGGCTAAGATAATTGGGATTGTTCAGCCTGGAGAAGAGAAGGCTCCAGGGTAACCTAAATTGCAGCCTTTTGGTGCCTGAAGGGAGTCTACAAGAAAGATGGAGAGAGACTTTTTACAAGGACGTGTAGTGATAGGACAAGGGGGAATGGCTTTAAATTTAAGATAGTAGATTTAGATTAAATGTTGGGAAGAAATTCTTCACTGTGAGGGTGGTGAGGCCCTGGAAGCTGAGGCTGCTCAGAGTAGCTGTGGATGCCTCATCCCTGGGAGTGTTCAAGGCCAGGCTGGATGGGGCTTGGAGCAACCTGGTCTAGGGGAAGGTGTCCCTGGTGTCCCATGGTTGGACCTAAATGATCTTTAAGGTCCCTTCCAACCCAAACCATTCTGTAATTCTATGATTCTATTCTATGATATGGCCGAAGTTAGGAATTTAGATACTCAAACACCTTGGAAGCCTAAAAACACATTCTCAAAATTCCAAGTAACAAATGCTGCTTGCACCAAAGAGTAAACCCTGCTCATGCAGCTTGAAACGTAGCACCTAAGGTCTATATTCCCGGTGGTAACGCTAGGGCTGAGATAAGGCATTGCATTGTGTTTCAAATTTGGTATCTGAACTTCTGCTGCCCTCAGAGCAATACCTTCGGTAAAGCATAGATGTGATTTTCAGTATAAGCCAGCATTTTTAAACGTGTAAAGGTGTTGGAGAGGAGCTATATTTGAGGAGGTTGTACATTTGGAAAATCAACTCAAAGAATCATTAAAGCAACACTTACCTCAGACTTGAGATGGGAAGAAAGCAACTAGTAAGGTGTTAAGAATATTGCGCAAGTTGCATTTTAAAAAGCTGATTTTTATAAACTACCATTTTATCAGCTGTCCATCATACTGGTAGCAGCAATGACATGAGGAGCCTGGTTTGTGTATAACCTTGCATATTTGGAAACAAAGAATGAACATGGCTATGCAGCAAATTTTCATTAGCACTTGAGTTCCCAAGTGTGCTGGTAATAAGATTACAATACTGCACACCTGCATCTTTAGTCAGTTACCTAAATTTCATCTGTGAGGTGCAAAAATGATTTTAGGAAAACAGCATAAAATAAACTGCACTGGAGGATATGAAATTGTTTGGGGGTTTTCATTCCACTGTATGGAAAACACTGTCTATTGTTTCAGTCAGTTTATTTGAGAAACTCCAGCTACTCTGCAGAGTGATTATCAGCACATGCAATAACTCCCCCTTATTTCCAGCTGCCATCCCCGGCCAAGCAGCAGGGTGGCTGTAGTCTCTCACACCTGAGGCATACCTTGGAGCAGGCAGCGTGTTTTCCTGCACAGCTTCCCAACAGCTCCAAAAACACCATTCTCGTGGTCAAATTCTTGTGTGCCACCTGCATCTTCCAACTCTCCTTAACACTAAAGTTGACTTAACTGCATGGTTCAGTAACACCTACTGCCCTGGCTGGGGACACAGTGTTCCCTTCCCACTCCCCTTGACTTCTGTTCATCTGTCATTTGCTTTCTTTCTGAAGATTTTCAAAATGTTTGCTTAGCTTTTTGCACTTCACTGAGCCTCCTAATCTAAGAATGTCTGTTGAGAATATAGTATTCTGCCTGCTCATTTATGTCATACCAGGAAAAACCATTTATGACATTTTCTCCAATATCTTTATTAAGGTATTTAATTTCTTAATACTTTTAAAACCTCCTGAGTTTTATCTGGAGTCATTTCCCTCATCTCTTAATAAAATCAGTCATGGATAACTTGAAGCATAACTCCCATCCATGTCTGTATTACTTCCTCAAGGAATTTTTCTCAACTTATAAGTCACCTCAGAAGTCATGCTGTGAATGAAATGCGAAGTCACCTGGTAACTTTTTTTAAGTTTATATATAAACCTTATTCTTTATGCCTGGCTTCATACAGGTGCATGTGTGCATGGATAGACATATAGAACACAGAAAACTCACGTTACCCATTTTTTAAAAAAAGTCCTTGTTATTAATTCATCTTTTTCTGTTAGGATCACAGTTTGATTGAAAGATAAGTTATGCTGCTAAATTGTTATTTTTTATAAAAAATATTTATAAAAATATATTTTTAATATAAAGATCTCCAGATTCCTGATAGTACTTTTAGCTACTCTATAGTAGCAGAACATCTTATAAACACGTGTATTAGTTTTTAAAACAAGTTTAAAATGCTAGCCCTAAGGAACTGATATGACTAGAGCAACAGAACTTAGTAAGAATACATTAACTGGTAAATGAAAATGTAGGGATTATCCCTGAAATGAACAAATCTCTGTCCCCTCACTCCACCACTAAGGCCTCAGTGTTTGAATAATTTTTTCAAGTATTACTTGAAAATGTTGCCCTATGCTGCCATGAGGTTATTTATCACCTAAAAGCACCAATTTTAATATAGCTTCCCTAAAAACAGTAACTGCTTGTGAAGCTGTCAGCAAGATAAAGTGAGCATTGGGTTTAGTTTTCCGCTATTTACCCTGGTCTTGTTGGAACAGCAGGCTTCCAGTTTTCTTATCCTGTTTTAAAGTATTTCCAGGGCTGCATTATCCCATTTGTTTGCTAAATGCATCCTTTCCTCCAGATATATATGAATACTGAGAAAAGAATTTGAAAAGGAAATGCCTTGCTTCCCACCAGTGCTCTGTTGGCTGTCACTTGCAGGAACAGCACTGGCTAAGGCTTAGCAAGTTGAAAACAAAAATTGTTTTTACAAGATTACTGAGCTATTGCAGCTGGAAATGCTCTTCAGCATTAGGCTGTTCTTGGGCAATATTGCCAAAACAGATACTGTTGGATGTATTTAATATTCGGCAAGCATGGCTGAACTACTAGTGAAGGACTGCAACCCTGTCAGCATTTAAGATGTGCTGTATTTGAAGTCAAAGGTGACATTCTTGGACTTTAAAAAGTCTGGTTATTCATCAAGACAAAGCTAAGCAACTTGTATGGTGAGCGGCTAAGTTTCTTCCTTGTAATTC
The DNA here is from genome assembly GCF_001715985.3 of Manacus vitellinus. NCBI lineage: Eukaryota > Metazoa > Chordata > Aves > Passeriformes > Pipridae > Manacus > Manacus vitellinus. The sequence continues at coordinate 24,119,997 of NW_021940864.1, read as the reverse complement.
ACTTCAGATACAAAAGACACGGTGGTATAAAATCTTGGCACATAGCAAGTGTTCTCCTTTTACTGTGCACACCATTTCACTGACTACTTCGCGCATTCCTGCAAACCCTTTCTTTTCATGACTTCATGTCAAAGCAGTAATTATTCACCTTTTTCATGCTTAGAATCTTTCCAGTTCAAATTACAAAGGTCTTCCAAAGGTCACTGGCTGAAATTCAGTTTTTGGTATGAAGCAGCATTCTCTTCTGAGACCGAAGTATCAGCTGGTTAGGTATAATGTACATGATTGTGAAACACCATCGTGGTGTTTTCAGGTCAGGCACCCAGATTACACCCTTTATTTCTCTATGCTACAGCCAGATGTGAGTGTCATGAGCAGTAGTTGTTAGGGGTAGAATTAGAGCAGTGCATGTGGCTAAGGGAAGAACCAAGAGTGCTGAGTAGAAAAGGTTGAACTCTGCTTTCTCTGTGTCCCAGCAGGCCAGCATCACTTGCTGGCAACTAAAGGAAGCGGAGGACTGATGCAATTTGGCTGGACTTCGTAAAGACTTCTGTATAACAACTCTGCTTAAGCTTGGCTCCAAGCAGAGTAGTCAGATATTGTATGGGAAGGGCTACACTATTGCTTACAGAAATGTTAGTCTGCTGTGCATTCCCCTATCCTCTGCAAAGACAGAGGCAACAACTGAGGAAACAATGGCAGACAACGAAGCTGGGGAATATGAAAAAATTCTGTGCAAGTGAAAAGCCCTTGTAACTTTTTCATGACTTTGACTATACTAAACTGGCATCTCTGAACATCAGTAAAAATCTCCTGCCCCTCCAGAGCTGAGTGTTACTGAATGTTACTGTGTGCCACTAGTGCAGTCTTAATGCCATCAGACTAGGGATACAAAGGAAAAACAGGGGCACAGAAGCAAGATCTGAGCTGGCTGCTGCCAAGCCATAGCAAAGCTCAGCAACACTGAAATGCGTAACCCAGGAAGAAATTCTTGGAGCTTTATACTAAACTCATGGTTTTGTTCCTGCATGAAGCTAGCTATAAAGAGGCAATTTGGCATCTTGTGGGAAAAGTATGCATAGAGTCAAAGCTGGGACAGAACAAAAAAAGGCACTAGTCTGGAGCCAAATGATAATGTTCAATAAAGTTTTACAATATATGAAGCAAAGGGAAAGCAGTCTGATAACCATCTACCATTGCACCTGGCAGATGGATTAAAACTCATTTACTTTCATTCTACAAAGAGAAACAGAGCCACAGTTTGGTGACTGCCATAGTGGATTATTTTTGCCTCTAGCTTTGCACACAAAAATCAATTCAAGTGTGGAAATGAATCTGAGTACAGGAAAGTGAGCCAATACTGTCAGCACAGAATAACTGATGCAGCAGCAGCAGCAATAACAGAACTTTTTCCAGAGAAAAGCTATTTATGAAAAAAGTAATTTCCTATTTCAGTAAAGGCAAGTTAGACTGCAGAAAGATCATGTGAACTTCCCAGCTCTCAATTACATATTCACACATTTGTAAAGTTCCAGAAACACTTTATTTAAAAATGGAGTTGTAAATGCATATAACAAAATAACATACATAATAAATGTAACAAAAATAAATAAGGAGAACATGTTCATACAAAATAAGAACAGAGTAATGCAAAATGCTTATTACAGAACACAAAGGTATAAATGCCTGAAAGAACACAAACAGAATCTCGTATGAAGAGCCTGCACCTTTAATCCTTCCTAGCCATCCCCTGCTTTCCACTTGAATTTGCAGAAAAATTATGTTCCCAAGCATTAAAAAAAGAAGGAAATATGGTGATGGTTTGGTACAATCGGTTTTCAACACTTAGCTCTAATTTCCATTTATTTTTGCCCTTCAGCACCTTCAAAAAGTTTTCCCGTAGCCTCTGTAAACCAGTGTCATTCAGGCTCCCAGTTAGCTGGAGTAGAGCATATTGAGTCATACATGAAGACTGTTTGCTTTTATTTTTTTTTTAAAGAAAATACGAAATCCATTATACAACAGATTAGTGGTTTTGTTTTTACAACTCTACAAAAAAAGTTTTTGCATTTTTATTAACTGGTCCAACTTTTACTGATTTCCGAAAGCCTGTACAATTTAAAAGTGTACAGAAAGTAGGTTTTTTTAAAAACAAATGTCATATAGGATTATTGCTGAAATATTAAAGACCATTTCATAAAAGCTGCAAAACTGTATCTTTAACCTTAATATATAGAGACTGATGCAAACATAAGAAAATTCCAGTCTATTAGTTACATTTAACAGAAAAAACATTCCTCCAAATTACAGTGTTCTGGAAATACAAAGTAATTTACTTTTATTCTTACTATTATTTCCGAATGTTAAGTTACTGGGACAACTGATAAGGAAAATAGGCTTATATAGGAAACTTTAAATAGACTTGCTTTTCAGCGGTATAAGCAAAATGTCCATGTTAGCAGTCGTCTTCCAGAATCCTTTTAAATATGTAAGACAGGGACAGCTTTACTAGCAAAACTACAGGAAAATATACAGAAGCAAATAAAATCATTTGCTTGGGAGTGTATCTATTGATTAAGCAAATCATGACAACTCTTATTTCCAAGTCCCCTAAAGAAAATTTTACACCTCATGATCATTCCAAATAAACAGTAATTTCTTCTGTAAGCTTACGCTGCATTTGGATTGGTGAGAGCCCATTTGCCTCAACATACTTTAACGTGTCCCACATTGCTGAGTGTTTAAATTTATTTCCTAGTTTCAACAAATATTTGGACAGAAATGAGATACGAAATACTTCTACTGTCATTAACATCAAAAAGACATTTGAAGATCAAAAAGTGCCAAATAGTCCTTTCAGAAAGTGGATTAAAACACTGTAATGATAATACAAGGACAGTATTATCAGTTTTCTATGTACACCAAAACACTGCTTGCTGTTTAATGATATTGATATGTTCACCTACCACTCCCAGCAAATCTTAGTGCAAACATAATATGTGAACTCATTTGTAAACCCCAAGACAATTTACGCAGCAACAAGGTTATATAAATCACAGAACTGTTTGAGATTTTCCAGTATATGAGAATGAATGCTTTCTGAAGTCTGTCTTACTTTTGCAGTAATGTGTCACTGTAGTCAAAGATAATGTTTCCTATATAAATCATCCAATTCAGAATCAAATGTAACTGTTCAACAGTTCTGTATAAGTTTTAATGGAGGAAGTCCATTCATTAGAGCAGCTTGGCAAAGAGATTTGGGGTTTCCATAACATTAAATGTTAGACCACTTGCATGGCTTTTAAAAAGAAATAAATCTATTAAGGGAAAACTGCTGATATAGTAATTCTTTTGCAAAGCACACAACCACAAAGGGCAAACCTGCCACAATCTGCTTTCCTACACTGGTATCTATGCATAACTTTATGATTTGAAAAGGATTTGTGTGACAATCAAAGCATCACAATTAAAGAAAACTGGTTTAATAAAACAACTGCTGTTTGACCAAGCCTTTTTTTTTAATTATAAAAACCAATATTATAATTTTTCCTTGATTTCTAAACATTCCACATGAAAGGTTTTTGTATCAAACACCGAGATGTCACTCACGCAGGGTGGCATCTTCCTCTTCCCCGTCTGGGTTAAACCTATTGAAATGTATGCTGAAATCTGCCTCAGATTCAGCATTTTCAAATTCAGGTGCAACAGGGACGGTGGCAGGTCGAACAGCCCGAGCTTCGGGCTGGCAGTTTGGCTGCGCTTGAGCGCGGGTACCTTGGGAAACAGGACTGGACTTCGGCTTCGGCTGAGCTGGTAAGATGGGGCTGCTGAATCCCAAGTTGCTCAAAGCATCCAGGGTACCATCAGGGTCAATCATAGCATTAATTGCTAAGCAACAAGAAAAAATGAAAAGGATAGGGAAGAAACCATAAAAAATATGATTTTCTGTTACTATACAAATACCGAAATCCTTTTCTCACACTTTTCTTTTTATGATGGCAGACATTAGTTTTTATGTGTGCTGTCCAGGACAAAGCAGGGGCATATCCAACATAGATATAAACTAAGCAGTCAGTTAGTATCTATTTAGTCAGTTTATATGGCTTTTTCTCCTGATGTTACCATTATATTATTCTTTGTTCCAAGCCACCCCCTGGAAATAGCCATAGTTGTTAATTCCATGAATGGATGAAATTTGTATAAAAGAGCAGTCATCTATCCATAGTGGGAGCAAACTGAAACAATCTAGTACCATTTAATTTTATTATACTACTAACATATTTGTCACATTTAACAGAACTTCTCTTTTTTGTTTCCAAAATTGTACTAACATCTATTTGAACACCACTGCATACACAAGGAAACAATCTGGCCTCATTTATTTATGTTCTCTAAACACAATATAATTTCTAATGAACTGACATTTTTTAATTATAGTTGAGCATGAAACAAAAACTAATTTGTTTCTAAAGGTGGTTAATGATTCCTCCTGAAACATTCTTTTTTAAAACATGTTTTACAAAAGATTAAATCTGAATACTACAAAAAACAAATATAGGAAATTTACAACTAACATAATAATGATAAGCATGGACCACTAATCCATTTGTCCACCACTGTTACTAAAAAATAAACTAAGTATAAACAATACACAACCTCTAAATATAAACAAGACTGCAACCTCTTTTTAAAAAATACTCAGTTTTTAAGTTGATTTTGATAAATGGAATATATGTCTAATTAGCAGACCTTTTAAGCAAAACATACTTCTTTCTACTTTACATATAGATAAGACCTTATATGTGAAAAGCGAAATAACTTTTCGATTTTGTAGTCTGCGGGTTCCATAGTTACAACAATTGGATTTTGCAGTGTGAAGGGAAGATGCCAAGAGCCAATTCTAAATTTTCATTTCATCATAATGGAGACAGTTGTGGGGTTTTTTGAGATTTCCTACAGATTACGGTCTCAGTGCATGCCTTATACTGAATTGTGCTACACATGGGGGTATTACCGATGTGCAGAGTCTATTTCATGAAGCCTAATCTCAGGATTCTCTATCACCTACTCTTCAATATTTACAGAAATATTTCTATTAAGAATGTTTCACAAATAATTACTTTGGGATTCTTAAGACTACGCAATTCTTAGTCGAGCCTTTTCTCATCATATAAAAAGATACGATAAAAAAACCAGTGATGTTTGTTTACCAAATGTGCCAGCAATTATATGATATTAATGTATGTAACTGATACTGTGAACATATTTTAATATATCGCAGTAACTTTATTTCATGGTATAGATATACACATATATATTAAACAAATTTGAACCAAGGAACCACAGAAGAGAAAAAAGATTTGTACCTTGCAGCTGTTTCTCGACTCGTTTCAGTTCCTGTAAGATTGATGATATTTCCTAGAGGAGAAACGATCATGTTTCATTATGGAAAAAGAGACTATCAGTAGTGAACAATGCCACTCCTCAAGCTTTGCAATTGCAATACGCTATTTGGGTTGACCCTCCTGGCATCAAGAACACCCTTACTGGTGGTGACCCAGTCAAGTCCCCCACAGGTCCTGGGTGGCAGCCCTTGAAGCTGGAGAGCCATGTCTCACTCAGAATCTAGAGCTCCTCCACCCTGGATGCCTGCTATGGTCCATAAAACCCCACCCTGTCCCTTGCTCATCTGGCTGTGCCACCTCTGCTCAAGCACAGACTTACAGATACCATGGTTCTGTAGCAATTGGGCACAGCAACAGCAAACTTTTAAAGGAAAGTCACAGGATAAACCCAGTATTAAATGGAATCGAGTGACTTATAACCTTGCTCAGATGAGAGTCAGAAAGTGAGATGACTGCATCAGGATTCTGTCTGCAACATTCTATCTGTCCCCTTTGCCCACAAGACCCTGTACAGCACATCAGTGTTGGGGCCTCAGCACTCATTTGCCTTAGAGACTTTTCTCCACTGTGCTGCACTACTTGTTAACACAGATGTAGCCACAGCAATGAACTCAGAAACAAAGCAAATGTACTGTACCTTAAACTACAGAATCACAGAATATCCTGAGTTGGAAGGGACCCATCAGGATCATCGAGTCCAACTCCTGGCCCTGCACAGAGCACCCCAAGAATCATACCCTGTGCCTGAGAGTATTGTCTGAACACTTGAAATCTGACAGGTTTGGTGCCATGACCACTTCCCTGTGCCATGTAAATCCTACAACTGAAGGATCCTACACTGAAGAATAGTGTTAATCCAACTACTGAGGAGAGCTGTCAGTGGTATTCTAAAGCTGAGAATTTTCAAAGGCACTGATTTCAGAAAACCATTTAACCCATCTCAGGAAGCCATTTTGTACTAAGTACTGTGATTTTTGTGTGTGGCAAAGAGATTGATTATCTTGAATTTTACACAGTCATTATGTTTAAGAAGATTCCACATCTGGGCTGGACATCAATGTTCCAAGGATAAAACAAACATCAGTTATAACTGTCCTCCCTTAAAATTTAATAATCATCTGTGGTAGAAATAAGCACTGCATTTGAACAATATATTGCTCTGAAAACTGAGTAGAAACTTGAAAATCATAAACAAAAAAACACCCCGAAGAACCCATTCACTTTCAAACAATGTGAGATGCTTTAATAAATTGAAAAAAATTTGTAGAATGATGAACTTAGGAATAAATATACAACAAACATTTTTTCTTTTTTAAAGAATCAACTGAACCCCCATATTCAGGACAAAAGACTAAATTCGGATCTTATGCTGGACAAGGATAAGAGAAACTCCTTATATTATAATATTTCTAGAATTAGAAACTTCCATGAGGAACCTGCTTAATTAAACTTTAAAAAAATTTAAAAAACCCTATCAGTGAATCTATTAAATTATAACACTGCATTACTAATGATTGCTCTTAATAAATGTACCATTCTGCAGAATTACAGGCCAAGCTTTCCATACTTCCAGGAAAAATCAATCTGGAGGAGTTTAATAACTCACGATGAGCTAACAGAAAAGCGCTAGCCTGTTCAATGCCAGAGGAAATGTATAAGCATTTCACTTCTGCGCAGTCCAGTACAAAGTATGTGAGTAGTTTCCTCTCCCACCTTTCCCTCAGAAAAAAAACCTGCTTCTGTAAGCTGACATTCTTAACAGCATGGTACTGCAGATGGATAATGTAACTAGACTCGCTGCCTGCTCTCACATTCAAGGATGTTTTTCAAATGCTACACTCTGTGTTCAGAAGTAAAGGAGAAGTATACTAAGAAATAACACGTGCTCCATCCCCTCACACTGTCACACAGTCTGGTCATGAAATGGCCTGAATTAGGCAGGGTGGAAGAGTATATGAATCAGCTGGAGCTGTAGTGGGTGCCCTATGGTTATCGCTTCCAGACAAAATCAAGAGGATTATTTTTCATTGAGGAGTCCTTTTATTGCCATGCGTCTATGGATTATTTTCATCACATGTAGCAAAACACAACAATTTCTCTAAATATTAACAATCAGTGTTAATAGTATTAAGTATTAATGATAAGTAGGTAAAGTAGTTTTTAGACTGTAAAACAAGTTAATTTGAAAGCAATCTAACATTAAAACTAATGGTTGTTACCTTTTGTTAAACAAATGTACTGATGGTCTATACAGTCTGAATCCCTTTGACTGCATTCTTTATCTGAGAATTTCCCCTGAACAATTCCTTGTTTCTTTATAAGACAGTAAATCTTAGTAATTATTAAAGCAGATTAGGTTTATTCTTGAAATATATGTGGTGTCTAAATAAAACCTTTTAAAATTTTTGTCCTTATGTCACTGAAAACAACACATTCCTCTACTGATTATTTAGATGTTAGATAAGCAGCATAATCAGTCCTAGAAAAGAACTATTCATACCATGCTTGATGTTTTCACAATAGGAACTTCACTTTCAGCTCGCAACTTGTTTTCAATTTCTTCCCAATTTCTATCTTTGTCTTTAAATAATATTCTAGAAGAAAGAAATTTAAGAACACTGTTTAAAAAAACCAAAACACACCCACAAATTAAAACTGAAAGATTAGATAATACAATACGAGAAAGTGGCATAGGGAGCACTGAATAAAAGTAAAATCTGAAATATTGAAACCTGACAGAATCCAATCATACAGTTTAAATTTTCAGGGAAGCATATAGGGTTTCAGCAAAATCATTCTTATTGACATTAAAATGGCAGTTCTGTAGCTAAACACTTGCTTATGGAGTTGAAAAGACATAGATGTTTCTTTCCTCCAGCACGGAGACATTTCTTAAAAAATGCAACTATATTACTGTAGTCAGATAATTCCCCTTTAATACTGCATTTTATAACAACTGCAAAACATAAGGTAAATAAATGCATCTTTTACATTTCTATTTTATAATAATTTAATACAAAATAAAACCACTTCAGGAAATTAAAAAAAATACATTTCACAGAAGAAGTTTTTATTGAAAAGTCTCAATACATAAATTTTATATATATATATATATATATACATATATATATTTTTTTTAGTAGTATGAGTATCACTTGTATTACATGTTTAAAGAAGTATTTTATATTTGTAAAACCTCAAAGCATACTGTGAGATTTCCTTCTTTAATGTTTTGCTTCCCTGCTTGATAAATAGTTTTTGTTTGCATTGTCATATCACAAATATAATTTAAACTGTCTACACTGGTGCAATTGGAAAAAAAAAACCAAAATAAAACAGATATTTAAGGTCTGGTAAGTGACACCATGATGACATAGAGGAGTCCAAATCCACATCTTCTCAAATTGGTATTTCAAACAAATAGCTGCAGTAAAACTGCTAAGCAAACAAAACAACCAATTTCAAATCATGACCAAAAAGTAGTACATTTTAAAGAAATTATCTGTGTAAGTATGTCTCTGAAGAAAAAATTTTTAAGGTGGAAGTTCATGAAATATTGAATCTCATAAAGACTTTGAAAGAAAGCTGGAAGACTTGGTACTGCATTTCTGTTCACCTTTCTTCAGTTATTCATACCCTATGGAAAATTCTACTCTCTATTATTATCCTGTCAAGAAAGTCTAATTTTGCAAAATATTTACTACCCTGCCTTATTTTATCAGTACACAGATGTCCAGAGACAGCCTATCCAGAAGGTGCTTTAACTCTTCTTCTCTCTCTGAGGTCTTCGCTCACTGCTGCTTCAGAACGGGTTTATGTCGGAGGTTTCGCTGAGAGGAAGTGCTACTTTGATGACACAGTGTCATGGGATTAAGGCAAATGACCACTTCTGCCAAGTGACTTGGGTGTATTCAAGTAAGTCAGTTCATTCAAGGGTAAACATTAATACGTGCTTTTTTAGGGGGAAGGAAAAAAATAAAATTATAAGTAATCAAAACTGCAGTGAAGAAAACATGAAACCCTTTACGGTCTCAAATAGAGTCATCATCTTTTATAAAAGTTCATCATCAGAGGTCTGGCAAAATTTTCTTATGTTCCTGAAGGGAGTGCAAAACCTTGCAAAGATGTACAACTGCAAACCTGGATACCAGAAAGTCCAATTACAAGGGAAAATTTAGGATTTTCCTGTCACTGAGAAGTTCAAATAAACACGTTAAAGAAAAAAAAGGCATCAACACACACTGGAAATTAGCAGGAACATAGAAAATAAGGCTTTATTTAGCAGTAAACAACACTAGAAAAAAACCAATATAAGCTATTGTGACATTGTCTGATTTTTCATTTACCTTCTTGCCATGTTATTTTAAAATAATTCTGTCTTGATTCATTGTGATTAGTGCCTTTGCTTGTGTATGTGGTGTTCTCAGTCTTACTCTTTTAGAGATAATGTTCTTACTCCTCTTTTACAATTTGAAAACCTTTCATTTCATAGGTCACTTTATTAAAAAAAAGAGGAAAAAAATGAAAGCAGTAATTAAAAATTCTGAAACTGTTATTACTTTGACTACAAAGTGGGAAGGCCAATTTGTTTTTACTATAAATTTAGGAAGCCTATTTGCTTTTTACTTCATCTTTCTGAATTCTTCATTTAGTTCATTTTAACTTCCTGGGGGATCTTAATCTCTTGTCTGCTTTGACCGCTCTCTTTCTAACAGTATTCTTCAAGTTAAAAGAACATATTTATAAATGCCTGCTGCCTTCTGCTCTTGCTTTCCCCTACCTTCTGAGGCAAGTCTTACTTGACTGTGCTCAATCCTCATTTTTCTTTCACAGCACTTCGCAGGATGCACAGCAAACTGCAGAGACCAAGTAGTACCTTCACTGACCTGAATGCTTTGCCTAGATTTTGCCTGACTAAAGAGGCACTTGCCTGCTACACGCCAGTAATGCTGCATTCACATTGCAGAGCACTGATAAAACCATGCAGGTCTTCTCACTGAGAAACCTACTTACCTCTTCCCTTCATAATCTTTGCAAATTTTCTGCAAACTCATTGTAACATATAAAAGCACAAATACAGGCTAGGTAGAGAATGGATTGATAGTAGCCCTAAGGAGAAGGGCTTCGGGTGCTGGTGGATGAGATGCTGGACATGACCCAGCAATGTGCACTCTCAGCCCAGAAGGCCAAATGTGTCCTTGGCTGAATCAAAAGCAGCATGGCCAGCAGGTCGAGGAAGGGGATTCCCCCTCCTACTCCGCTCTGGTGAGAACCCACCTGCAGTGCTGCATCCAGCTCTGGGGTCCCCATCACAGGAAGGACATTGACCTTTTGGAGCAAGCCCAGAGCAGAGCCACCAAGATGCTCAGAGAGCTGGAGCACCTCTCTTATGAAAGACAGCCTGAGAGAGTTGGGATTGTTCAGCCTGGAGAAGACTCCGGGGAGACCTTGGAGCAGCCTCCTAGTACCTAAGGGGAGCCTGCTAGAGAGCTGGGTAGGGACTTTTTATAAGTTCATGTAGTGATACGACAATGGAGAATGGTTTCAAACTGAAAGCGAGTAGGACTGGATTAGACTAGATATTAGGAAGAAATTCTTTACTATGAGGGTGGTGAGGTACTGGAACAGGTTTGCCCAGAGAACTTGTGGATGCCTCATCCCTGGAAGTGTTCAAGGCCAGGTTAGATGGGCCTTTGAGCAACCTCATCTGATGGCAAGTGTCCTTGACCACAGCAGAGGGGTTTGACCTAAATGACCTTCAAGGTCCCTTCCAACCCAAACCATTCTGTGATCGTATGAAAAGGCAGAAAAGCAAACAAACTGCTTATCTGCTTCCTGAGAATCCTCCACAGTAATCTGTTAGCAAAGAAGGGGTTATAGGATACATGGCAAGAATGCTGCAGAATTTTAAAATATAATGCAGTTTTGGGTATACTAGGAAGTAAGAACCTGATTATACAGGTTGAAAAAAAATTACAGAAAGGTAACTTAGCAATATCCAACCTATGACCTTATCCTGAAGAAAATTACAAATATGCAGAGAAATTGGTGAAAGGAAAGAACCGGGCACTTGAATCTGGTTCAGTCTGTACCCCATGCTAGTACTTGGGAAAAAAAAAACAGTTTGGCCAGCAATGGGAGGATCTAGCTGAGGAATACAGTGTCCAAAGTTTCTCTCAAACTCATTTCTTAATACAAGGTAGGAACGATGACAGAACTCAGTGGAACTTAGAGCATTACCTATAAATTAGAAACAGCAATGGCAGTGGGGAAGCAGGGAAGAAACTAGTCAAGCAAAAAGATATATTTCATTTTGTCCTCCTACTCATTTATTTTCATGACTGACTTTAGCTCATTTTAATTTCTGATAGATCTGCTTGTCAAGAATCACTGACAATATTTATGTTCTTAATACTTTAGCCAAAGTGAAATTGGTCTTTCAACAGAGCTAACTTTTGCAACTAAAATATGACAGAAAGAAGAGTGTTCACTCTCACAGGATGCATGTCTTTCTCCATTTGGCCCAGACAGAAAGGATGCAATTTTTCAATATATGTGATGCAATCTGTAAGGACTACAATTGCTTTATATTATCTGTGCTCTCCGCTGATAGGTTTACATTGGTAACAAGAAAATTTGAGAAAGGACTTGTAAAACACAGTCAGGCTTGCTGGCTTACTCTTACTGGTGCCTCTAAAACTTTCTCCTCTCCTTTCAGGTTCAAATATTCTGGAAAAAGCCACAACTGCTAGCCTGGTAAATCCTGATGATTCTCATTGTAACTATTCTGAGCAGATATGTTAACTGGCTTAACTCCAGTAAAAACAAAAGAAGCACACCAGTTGGCTGAACTCATGAACACCAAAACAAAACTAAGGTGAAAATCTGTAATAGGTACCAGCTGCCTTATATGCTCCCTAAAAAACAATTCTAAAACTAATACTGTTTATCTAATTCAAAATACTAATGAAATTATGAATAACATGATGTTATTCAAAATCATTCTGAGTATCAGAAAAAGGAAGTTTTGAACACAGCCCTGAGGAATATACTAAATAATTCCTTATTAATGAAAGTTTACTGCATTTTTATAGAAATAAACCATTCCACTGTTTTCAAATATACATAAAATATTTGTAGGTATGCTTATATTTATAACATCATACATGACCACACCATTATTACATTCATTACAATGTGGCTGACTTATCTTTTAAGCTCAGAAAATTACATCAGAAATGTGTTAGACTTGAATTTAATGTTACCAGTTAGCCATCAGTAAAAAACAACACACAGAAATATTATTTATAGAACAGAAATAATAAATATAGAACAGAAATAATAAGAATGGGTTACAGGTTTTTAAAGAATTGATTCTTCACTCAGTGATATTCTTCCTACTAGAAATAGTAGGACTAGAAATGGCAGATAAGCTACAGTTTTTACCAATTTATATAATAAATTTTTTTCTTCTTGATTTCTATGGTCAGGTCTTCTTTAGTATTCACATGAGAATACAATCTTCAGATATGTTGTTATTTTGCTGCTTTTACTATTAGCATTGCCCTATGCTGAAATAAGCTTGTGATTTGATGTTTAATCTGTCACTCATGTAATATTTCAATATCTGACACTTCCTTGAAAAACTGATTAATTACAGACCTAGCATTTTCCCACATTCAGAAAATTATGCATGAAGATCAGCCAAATGACTTTGTATTTAGAATTTTCTTTTATTCTTGCCAACCAAAGTGGTCACCAAGTTGTTGTACGCTCACACATTTAAGTTAAATTGAACTGTTGATAGAGCAATATGTTACCGTTTTTGACATGTCTACACTTTCTCTTAGCTACTATGAAATCATATGAAGGAATCTAACTATCTAAGCAGGAATTTTCAATTAAAAATGACAGGTGGCTACATCTGTTGCTTTAGATTTAGAAGTCGATAGTGACTACATCGTTGGTTTTCAAGAACGATTTCAAGTTGTTTTTCAGAACGATTTACTGAAACTGCCCCATTTGTTCTTTCTTCCTAAAATGCGGAGTCCCTACAAGAACTTGGCAAACACACAGGGATCAATTTTACAGTTCAGCAACATTTTAACCGTATCTTTTAAGGAAGGAAGTTTTACAAGACTTGCATAGAGGCCATGTAATTTTTGCATGGCATCTGCATATACTGGAACAGCTCCTCTGCTGGAAGTATGATGGATGTTGTTCTGTCCATGCAAACTTTGCTGATATTTCTCATCATATAATGTGAAATAAACAAAAGGAATAATGGAAAAAGAATTAATTCCAAATCTTTCTGAATGCTAAAAAAGCCACAGGTAACATTGCTTTTTTAAAAGACAAGTTGCTACTAAGTGTATTTGCTCTATTATACATTACTCTTTTACTAGTGGGAATATTAAAGAGAGTAGATATTTTCAGCAATAACAATAATTTTTAAAAACCCACCTGATTTTGCCAGCTGTTTTGTCTATGGATTGTCTTATCTTGCGAGAAAACTGGAAGACTGAGGACAACAGCAAACTGTCCCCCATAACCTGCAATAAGATTTTAATAAAAAAGGATATTATTAGTTTAATGGGAATTAAATACAAACAATTCCATATATTTTGGTATCTTTAACATTAAAAACCCATACTTGTGTTTTAATTAGTATCATATACAATCATATTTGAACATTTTGCAAATAAAATAATATACAGTATTTTCCAATATTAATGCCACCTGCTACTGGTAGGAAAGAAAGAATAGTGTCTAGAATATTAAGTAGGGGGATAATTGTCAAAGCTTAAAATAGACACATTACTGGAGAGAATCCTGTTGTGTACTCACTTCATCTCTGCTCCAAGTCCTTCTCCGGGTAATTGTCGGGGGATCGAGGGCATCTGTTAGCTGAGGTCTAGCATCACTAGGCCGACCATTCCCCTCTGGTGGTTTCGAATGCACTACTGGAGGGATTTTTCTGAAATTGAGACTTTCATCAAATACGCGGTCCACCAACTGGGGGATAAAAGAAAAACGCATTTTATGAAATCTGCTGGGTACCTGCAAAAATCAGATTACTATTTTCTCCTCCTGCAACAGTTTACAAGCTGCCTATCAAATAAAAATCATACTGTTGTCTGGTACAGTACAAAATGACGCATCTCTTATGTAAGAATATCTCGTAAAAATGAATTTTTAGTTTGTTTTTTTTAAATATGAGACATACAAGGCACATTTAGACTACTCACAGAGACTTTGCTTATAGGTAGGTAACATAATAGTTGCCTATAAACTGCTACTAAATAATTTATTCCTTTGATCAATGGATATATCTGTGGAATTAAGTAGAGTTCTCTGAAATGTAGGGTTTTTCTGCAGATTAGTCCTAGTGTTACAGAAAGACCTATACTACCTGAAGGAGATACTGCCATCTGCAGTATGTACACAATGTACCATATTTATTAAAGAGGAGAATAGTTATTTAGTAATATAAAAATGGAAGTGATCTAACTGGTTCTGATAAAATGAGCACTTTGTTTCCTCAAAGTTTAGCCATAGTCCACGAGAATTAAAACCAAAATCTATGTGAGTATATTTATGATTTTTCTGACCACCTGACTCACGGATTTCTCATTACTGTTTATATCTTTTTTTCCACAGAAAAAGACAGTATTAAACTAACTACAGTAAACTAATGTATTAACCAAACTTTATGCACACGAAAATGAATAAAACACATTTTGAAAGGAATACTATGAAGAAAAAATGCAGTAAACATTTACAACACATTACTATGGTGAATTGTAACATAGTAGAAAGTGATGATTTAAATTCAGATTAACATGTGTACCAGCATTAGACCTGTGATGGTTACTAGAACAAGTTAGTCAATATATTCATAGAACAGCACAGCAGAGATAGTCAAAGAATATAAGACTTATTAGAAGCATAATGCAAACTTACTTCAGGGTAGTTTTTGACAATGTTATTAAGAAAGAAGATGATACCTAAGTATTTCAGTGTTCAGAAGATGAAAGTTTTATGTCACCTGTGAAAAGAGTGACTTTTTTGTTTTTAATAGCTATGCAAAGAATTAAATATAGACATTTATATATATTTGAACATATACACTAGTATCTTTAAATGCACTTAGATACTATACAATGGTATCTAAGGCTACAGACAAGTAAGAAGCATAACTACCTTGTTCCTATGTTTTGTGGAAAAAAAGAGACAGACAGATAGTATGCATCCTTTTGACAAGTTGTGTTCATAGAATACCTTCTGGGTTGTTTGTTGAAACAAAGGAACTTTAAATAAAAAAAAAATGTAGAGATCATGCACACGGGTTGAGTGGAAATAACTAAAAAGCTATGCAAAAATGCTAAAAGCAAAAGAAATAAAGAAAAGGAAGAACCTTATGCATTTCTCCATGAAGATCTCCTACCTCTTCTCTAGTGTCTATGGCAGAGCCAGGGGTGGTGGCAGCAGTGCTTACTGTGGTACTGGGGGCAGTGCCTGATGAAGTCACTGAATCTATCTCTCCTGCTACATCGTTGATTTCCCGTGCGATGAGAGCCAGATCTTGACTGATCCTAGTAATAAAGAGAGTGTTACATTCTCCCCTACAAATACTTTTGGGCCAGTAGAGCCCAACCTTGGTAGCCTTTTAGGTTTTGAGTTCCAGTTCCTTACAACTGTGCTATGAAAATGTGAAAGTTTATTTGTAGAACCACACAAGAAAATTTTAACTGAAGCTTGTAACAGCATGCCTCTCTAGAGGAAGAAGGTAGAAGGCAATCTCAAAAGACAGATCATCTTTGTTTTCTTTCTAGGATTCACAGGCAGACGTGTACACAGTATATCTAAGGCAGTGGATGCACTGTAAATATTGCACAGACCTGCATACATGCAGTAAATCTGAAACATTCAGACAGTGTTTAGTTTATACCTTAGTTTACCTGCTTGCAAAAACATATTTTCAAGACCGCTGATTATCTAGCAGCCCTGCAGCTTGCTCATGTGTCTGAAATTCCAGACCAACACCCTAAGTCCTCAAATTTTATCAAGACAAGTTTTCCAGTGGGAAAAACAGAACATATTCGTAAAAACCTTGGCACTACAAAAATACATCTGAATTCTCAGTCAAAGATTCCTTTTCCTTTCTTCTGATTCACCACTTTAAAAAAAATAGCTTTGCTGAGTATTCTGCTCAGCACAGGGAAGAAGCTTGGCTAGCTCAACTTGTGCTACTCCTCCACAGGACACCCCAAAAGGAGGAGGGAACAAGAAAAAAACTCTCACAAAGCAAAAGCTAAAAACCCTTACTAACTATGGCACCCTGAATCTCCAGCTTGGATCACACAGTTCAGAAGACCTAGAATTCAGAGCAGACTGCCAAGTGATCCCCTTTGACACTTCTGGCTGAGAGGACTGAAGGCACAGGAGTCGACAGTGCTACTTCTGCATCGCCACGAGGTGAATTGCACCACCCACCACTCAAGCAGAAGGAGCAGCACAGCCATGTAACAGTGACACACATCAGGCTGGACAGAGATGGATTGTTCAAGGGGAGCTTCCTTCTGCTCTTTATTTTCACTTTGTCTTCAAGTCAAAAAGAACGGACACCACTGACCTAGAGATAGTTTAAGACTAAGTGAGCAGAATTTCAACTTCAAAGGCAAACATAACTAGAGAAATTTCCAGTCAAATTCCTACACTGTATTTTGTGGCTAAACATCAGCAATATGCAATGAAGTGAAACTTTGTGTAGCTTAGGTACATATATAGTTGAGATACGGCTGTAGAAGATTATCTGGCAATTACCCATGACAACTCAAGATAGTATTTCTGATTTTAAACTATCAAAGACTGAAACAGTAAAGCATAAAACAAGTCAATTGTTCATTTAAATAAATTAAAATATGATAAGAACCTATTACTAATTAATTTAACCTAATTACTACATCTTTTGGGTCAATTTTAATTTATATTTCATGTTCTTAGATATACATGCCATTAAAAATCCAATATTCTAAGTAGCAGAGATACTAAAACACCTAATTCCTTTGTTTCACACAATCATCTAACTATCTCCTTAAAGACAGAAATTGCTAATAATCACATTTGAATTTCTGGGACAAATTCTGGTATTTAATGAATAGTTGTAAAGAAAATAAAACCCAGGAGATTTCAATTATTACCAAATCCTCCTGAAGAGAAATGTTATTAAACACCATAATAAAAAGTAGTATCAATCAAGACTTAACTCTTCACAGAAATCAGCAATGCTTCAACATGCCACAACCACTTCATTTGAGTTCTTCCCAAGCAATGAATATTACATAAAATGTCAGATATTTATATAAAAATGAATTTAAAATGAATCCTGAGAGTATCAGAATAAACAACTCTAACATGGATGGCAAGTAACTTGGTAGACAATTATCATAGTCAAACATCAGTGCAGTGAACAAAATCTGGAATTATTTTCAATGTGACAGTAAACTATAGTCAGTACTCAATTAAGTGTCTGCATAGAAACAATACAGGGCACTAAACAAAAACCACTGTGAAAAAGAAAACTAGAAACCAGTTGTGAATAGTCTGACTTTTCAAAAATGAAGTGTTCAAGTAATTCTACATTAACTTTTAGAAACAGAAAGTATTGGTTAAGGAGTATGCTTTGTGTAATCAGGGACAAGAGATTTAGGCTTTAGGTACATGCTTTTACTCTGCTGCAACTGTAGGTTGCCTTGCAGATTTTTACTGCTTCCTGCATCACACCTAGCAATCACAAAAGGCAAATCAATTTATTCGCAGAGGCAAAACTAAAATAAACCTCAAATTCCCTAACCCTCTCAACGTGCTCCACTAAATATTGCTATTAGATTCACTCAGTCAGCAGACTCACGCAGCTACACAGCTACATAGGGAACAGACTCAGTTTTCAACGCACTGGAAAAGGTGAGAACATGGAGCTTGGGATGGGGAGAGCATGACTACCTTTTCAAAAGCCTGGAACTCTAGTTCTTATTTAACTGTAGGGAAAGAATACCCAATATCAGAAAAAAGAAACAGGAATACTTCTAAGATATCTGTAATAGTGCTGAACTGCTGGATTACCAAGAACATTTTTATGCTTAGTCTACTATGTTACACTTCCTATACTGAGTCAGTTGATTTTGTAACAATACTTTAACATCCTTAAATAAAATATATGTGAAGCTCCTGTTATTCCGAAGGTGTATACTCCCTCCATGTCAAAGTGGCTTTAAATCAAATTTACTTATTCCATTAAGTTTTTCTAAACATCTCTCTCAATTTTTCAATTTTATTAACATCTGTAAATTTGGAAGTCTGTGAAAAGTGCAAATTGGTCAGTCAAAGAAGACCAGTTAAAACACAATATGATGGTAACATGGATGCAATGAAATGTTTGTCATACAGTCTCTACAGTACTTTCTGCTGCACATGTATTTTATGAAATGCTTACCCTTACACCTGCCTAATAGAATCAGTTATTCAACAACAAAAAAATAAATCAAACAACTTAAATGAGAGCATGTAATCATCTATTCATTTTTTGAAAACTTTAAATAGAGTTGAAGGGATTCTGATCACAGAGGCTGATCTGAGGGCTGGGATGGAAAAAATCTCCACGGTAGACAACAACAGAGAATATGGTTAGCAAGGCAAAAGGAGCGGAGACAAAAAATCTTATAAAGGACAGAAGTTAAAATTAAAGTCAGAGGAGCAATAACATGAATCATTACAAAGATATATGGAGGCACAGAAAAGATCAACTAGTGACCTACAGCAGTGGGGCTCAGCAGAGGCTAACCAAGAAAACTGGTATTGGAATCAGTGATGATAGCTGACAGTAATCTGGAATTTCTCAAATGCTGATTGCTAGTTTTCTTAACATTAAATAAGCTTATTTAAAGCAGTTTGTGTGAAATTTCTATATAAACTTGGCAATACTCATTCGAGTCTCTCACTACTTCCACTGAAAATAAAGCTGAAGAGGTAGGGTAACAAAAGGTACACAGCCTTCAAAACAAATTTAAAACCAGTATATCAATGCAGAAAATGGTAAGAATCCCAAGGGAAAAAAAAGCCCTGCAAACCTAACCATCAAGTGAGTTTAGACCGAATCATCAACTACTTCCAGTGTCAATCTCTCCCAGATAAGCAAAACGTACCAAGAAGTTTCACTGAAGTAGAGGTTCATCAGTACTTCTTATAAGGAGGAAGTAATACGCTATGGCTATCAGTTGTTTTTCCCCACATACACACATCTAACTTTAGATTACTAAAAAGAAAGAGATGTTTTAGGAAGATGATTTTGAAGATGTTTATTTCATGATTTATCTAGATACTATGAAACTTCCTTAGGTATCTTTTGTGTGCCTCTCTGGGCCTCTATGTCTTCCCTTTGCACAGATCACACTAGAAAAACAAATGTTGAAAAATATACCAAGAAGAGGAAACAAAAAATAATTAATCACACCAAGTAAAACACCTCCATGGCATTAAGCAAATACTCCACAGTATTAAGAATAATCTTAAAAGGAAAACACTTTTCCTGTTTAGGTTTCCAAATTAAGTTTTTTGAAAAGTTTCGTAACCTGAACACTGACATCGAAGTATTAAATAATATTTACATACTTATTTAGTTTTATTTATTTTGTGCAAGTCATCAGAAGTTTTCACTGCATGAGTGTTGCATGATATGGGAATAACTGGTTACAAGAATGCAGAACTACCTGTTCCTTGGTTCAATTGAAGCAGAGTTGATATTAGCAATAACAGAGGAATTAATATACTAATCTCAGATGCTGGCAACAAAAAAAAATTACTTTTTGATGAATCCACGACTTGTATCAGAGAGTATCTAACATGAAATAATATTTAGATAAATCAAAAATTAAAATGAGAAAATGGTCTTTTACATTGCCAAAATCACTTTTTTTCTCTCTCTGTCACTTGTGCATTGATCTAAAATTTTACCTCAATATGAATGTAAAGGTAGTACAAAATCACATATACTTCAGCTTC
This sequence comes from Manacus vitellinus, assembly GCF_001715985.3. Taxonomy (NCBI): domain Eukaryota; kingdom Metazoa; phylum Chordata; class Aves; order Passeriformes; family Pipridae; genus Manacus; species Manacus vitellinus. The sequence continues at coordinate 24,099,532 of NW_021940864.1, read as the reverse complement.
AGGAAACACACTAAGTACCTCTGCAAGTCCAACTAATGCAACTGAAAGTTCATCTTCTGGGACTGGGCTATCCTAAGTCAGAAATTACTATAATTTTCCATTAAAAAGAAATGTGCTGGTAACATGAGTGTTCTGTCTGCCAGTCTCTCATAAGAAGAATTTTAAATTACTCATTCGGTTAGTGAGTGAAAGCAGTAAGTAGAGTGATATAGAATAGAAAATTCATTAGCTCAGCTCTCCTTTATATGCATCTGCATAACTGGTTGGGCACAATTCTTCGTTATTTTAGAGGCATGCCTTTAAAACCAACCTTGCTATCTCTTCTCGGTGAGCTGTCCAGTCACGAATGTAGTCTTCCTGTTCCTTTATTCTGTGCTTGAATGTATTGCTACTTTGAGCTGCTGTCCCAGAGCTCTGCAGTCGTGTGGTTTTCAGGGCTGGAGAGGTACGTAGACGGGTATGTTTAGGGGAATTACGGTTTGATCCGAATTCATCTTCTGAGGTGGAAGCATAATCTGTAGGAAAGCGCCTCCATCTTGCACTTACTAAATTAGTTTAATTGTTAAAAAAGAAATATTATTGCATCTTAAATAAGAAAAAACAAGATTATTTCAGTAACATCACAAAAATATACAACTATTCGTTATCAATCCCCAAATACCTCACAAAAGGTTTATTTACTACATCTTAAAAAGAAAGCTACAAAATTTGTGTTAAATAATAAATACTGATTAATAAAAACACAAAACTGATGCTCTTTGTATAATGATGAGTAAAGTAAGATGTAAAAGTCAGTAACTGTATATGAGCTCAAGCAAACTATTACAAAACAAGGGCCCAATTCATTAACATTAAAGTATATAGTCAAATTGCACTTTTTCTGCAGATTTTTTCCCAAATTTCATTCCAGGTGTATGTGATACACAAAAAAAAAAAATGAAGAGACATGAAGGAAGGATGGAGCTGGCACCAAGACTGGGATGTATGCTTACATAAGGAAAGCATAAAACTCATAGATGGTGATAAGGTCTTTTCCAACCTTAATGATTCTATGATTATGTCTTTAGTATGAAAATAAAATATGTAAAATTAATATTGTGTTAAAAAAATCAGCTGCACATCTATAAAAAAGGAAGACTCAGAGCAAAAAGCTTCCTTTATTGAAAAGTTCATAGGTATGAAAATACCTATTCTGCAAGTCACATCCTATAATTATTTTTCAAGAGTTTTTGTGTTTGGTTTTTTTTTTTCTTTTCCAATCTGACAATTATTCCCTTTTTAAGCAACAGCTTAAAGACTTCTACATGTAGCACATAAAAGCATTATACAGTTGTGCTGCTGAAGACAGCCTGAAGTACAGGAGAACTGAAATTAAGTTGGAAGCTTTCGTCCCCCTATGAATTACTGAAGCTAAGAAAATGCATTTCAGATATGCTGTCCTCAAACATTCCCTGCAGGATGAGATACCATTAAGTGCAAAGGAATCCTCATCATCACAATCTTCTAAATTATTGCAGAGGATTTAGTCCCCCAAACTCATTGACATTCATGAGGCTCTAGAAATACTGTAGAAAATTAAAAAAATGCCTGATCACCTCTTGGTAATTTAAAAATAATACATGCAAATGACATATATTGTTTTTACTATTACAAAATACAAGAAATAATACTGATTTCTCCTGAAACATCTAAAAAAAATATTATAAAGGAAGTATACATGAATATGAATTTAAGTAACAAATAATGAAAGTAATTTTTACTTGAGAAAAGATCTGTGTAATGCAGATTACAGTATGTAGAATATAACATCGGTGTATAAGCTTACATCCCTTCCCTCATATAAAGAATGCATTTTTAATTGCTGGAAATAAAAATGTGCTTGTGTAATTTTTTTTTAGGTTTAAATGTGGGCTTCAAATCATGTCCAGTTGTACTTTTTAAAAAAATATTCTAATTTTATTGAAGCAAGTAAAAATGTCTCTCCAATCATTTACTGATCTCTTTTTAGAGGTTTCAAAGTTGTTTGATCTTAGGGAAGTAAATATAAGCAGAAAAAGCACATTTCCCCACCAATAGCATGCAAGCAATGTGTGACCAAAGTCCAAAGAACTCTATGAGTTGGGCCCACATTTTATCATCCATTTTTGTTTAAATTTTTTGTCCTGGTTCAAATTATATATATCAAAATAAATATAAAATTTATCTTAAAATCTCTCAAGTGAGCTAGTCCAGCAACTCAGCACTGTACAATGAGCATATGTAATAATATATTTAAAAACTAAAAAATTGAATGAGAAGTGAAATATCAGAAACAGATTTGATTTCTAGTACTCTACCACTGTAAGTTTCAACATCAGGATCTGGGTCTGGGAGAAGCTTGGATTTCTCTGTGTACAAAATAGTGTTTTATCATGTTAATTAGTTTTAAAACATTCAGTTTAGAAGCATTTGCTTAAATAAAATATATTGATGAGATTAGTCTTAGGTCCTCTTTTCCACCCACACTTTTTTAGGAAAAGATTATACATTCAATAAAAAATAAAGAATTTTGTAAAGGCTTAAACATTTCAGAGATACTAACTGAAATGGCATCCATAACAATTGTGTACATAGTATCATAAAAACCCTCTCCATTTTTTAAGACCAATAAATTTTAAGGCCTTAAAATGTTGGTTTTCAAATCATCAATGGGTATTATCAACGGGTTTCTCCTTATTATGAAGAAAACGTTATTGTAGGCCTAGCAGTAAGAATTTCAAGGTTTTATAATTCATAACAAGCAATATCCAAGCACTTTTCCCAGTAAGGTAGCTATACATTTGCAAATATATGCTTTTAACACTATCTATAAATTATGCAGCTTTTAACACTATCTATAAATTATGCAGCCCTGAAAGGTCATTGTAGTTTATGCAGATTCTGAAAGCTATTGTGCAATTGCATATCTCAGACACCAAAGACAGTGAATATCAGTATCACTAACTAGAAAATCCTTCAAAACCCTGGCTAAAATAATCAGCATACAAACATAATTTAATGACTACTCTGTGAGGGGCATAATGTCCTGACAACACATTAAGCTGGCAAGTTTGGTGATTTGGACACCATACTCTCACTTTTAAGATCTGAGGATAAACTTGATTGAATATGTTCCTTAAAAAAATATTCTACTCTCATTGGCACACTGCCTTCTCAAGGTTTATCCGTTTCAAAGATCCTGAAATTTGGTGCTCAGAAGTGCAATAATACTAAAATGTGCTTAATAAGTGTTGTTTTCTCTCCATTACCAACCCCCCCCCCCCCCCCAGTTATCTCAATAGCTTTGATCAACCTATCTGCCAGCCATCTGCAATCACAGTCAGGTCAGTAAGCCAGCAGAGCTGCTAAACACAACTAGTTGCTCAAGGTGTCTCTGCTCTTACTTGATGTTTAATTTGACAGTGCAGCTTATCACTTTTGCACTAGGTCTGATCCTGCTGTTTGTTATCCTAGTACTTAGCTCCTTCTGTAACACCATCTTCAATTTTCCTTAGTTGTGAAAATAGGTCTTTGGTCTTCTCTGGTTTTATTGATCAAACTCTACTGTTTGATCAGACCTTTCATTGCTTGTGGTATAAAATTACTAATTCTGCTTCACGTGTCTTCCCAGTATTGTTAGTTATCAAGCCTCCCACCACAGAAACACCCTGGTAATTACTTTAATGCTGGCAATTCTCATCCAAGATGTTCCATTTACTTGTTTGTCCTTTCATATAAAAGTAATCAATACTTCACTGCATCAAATCAGATTTTTGAAATTACAGACTTGCTGACAGTTCTGACAATTTTAATGCTATTATGTTGCAATTCATCCATATGAAGTACAAGACAATAAAAAAACGCCCAGTGAATATATGTTTTTCTTGCCCTCTATTTACAGGCATGTATGTCTGAACATTGACTTGGGAAGTGCAGAAATAACTTTCTCTTTTTAGGCTGGATTTAAGAAGGCATCAGTGTTCAGTGATCTGCAATGTGGTAATAATGTTAGCTGACCTCTGATGAGATAACCCAGAAGAAATATACTTAACACCTTGATAGCAACCAGGCTTCTGGTAAAAGAAACAAAACTCTAAAGCTTATATTAGTAACAATCATTCATTTTCCAGTCTTTCTATGTCCAGGGAGAGAAGAAAATATATCTCTGTTATGCCTTGATTAAATGTGCCTCAAGTAAAACACATTTAAACAGTTGAGTTACTTTTGTCAAGCACTTCATTGGTACTTTCCAAAACTGCTAAAATTAAGTGAATTCTTGACTTTTCTAAAAATAAAATTAAATTCAGGAATTAAATAATTTGGATCAAAAAGGTTCTGCTGCGTTCTACTTTTACATATTGCACAAAAGTAACACATTCTACCCAAAGATGATTTGAATACATTAATCTAAGGATAAAATTATAAATAATATCATCAATAACTTGATGCGTTGGTAGTTATTAGCATCATATAGCTAAGGGGAAAATGCAGACATACTAAGTAGTGGTCAATATATCATAGGTGACGTATATATATACACTCCTCTATACACTAGAAGATTACACCACATTCAAAGCAATTCAGATTTTCCTAAAGTATAATCTAAATAAACCAGTAAAAAAAATTACACAGTAAGGTTACTGATACAGACAAAATCCAAAACTCTTAATCCTAAACAGTAGTAATAATAGTTTTTACTTACATAGTAACAAGACTTGATTGATTTGTTAAGCTATGATTTTCTTTCGAAAGTATCTGACTGCTTTATTAATGGCTTTCTGATTTTGGCCTTTACATTGATAAGCTTCTCCCTGATCTTAATATATATTAACTGAAAAATTTTTTTACGATAGAAGTTATTCCTACTGTAGATTTTCTAAGCACAGTTTTTTTAAAATACCTAGCTTATTATGTTGGGGTAGCTCATGAGAAGATGGCATCTTTTCTTTCTTGAAAACAGAGTATTGTGTACAAGCTGCAGTAAACTTTGAGTGTGTAATGCAAGTAAATGAAATGAACATTAAGCAAAGATGACTGTGATAGACTAGTAGACTGGGAAGAGGAAGATACACCCACTCCCCTTAAAAGAAGCAGTAAACCACTTCAATGCAGCAACCTTTAAAAAGTTTAGGAAGCTGGCAAGACTTCACATGGACACAAAACTCAAAATCTATATACAGTTTTGTGAAAAACAAAAGAAGCAGTGAATTGACAACATCCAGGTTTTACCTTTTCAAAAATCAGCAAAATCACAATGTGAACAAGTATTAAGTATTAAAGTAAACATACAGAAGTCTTAACTGACACTCTTCCCTGACCTAACATTGCCACCTTTCAGGCAGCACATATAAATTCAAAACCTCAATTAAAATTGAAAATACGCTACTTTTCCAATTATATCTTACAAGGAAAGACCAAGTTTTTCTTTGAAGTTTAACCTTTCTTTTTTGTACCTTTCTAGACACCTGTCATCGTAGCAAACAGATTCAACTTTACAGTTCAGCAAACACCTCATTTGTATCTCAGTAGAAATTTCTATTCAGCTAATAAATGACACAGCCAAAAGATACCTGCCTGGGGAATACACACTGCTAATAATCCTAACAAGGTCCATTTGTGATATACCAGCAACAAAAGGACAGCAGAAGTGTGGGAATTTAGTATTACAGTTGTTTATATCAACTCTGAGTGGGATGCAGTAAGAGAGACTATAAAATCTCAGTATCAACACACAGCACTGGAAGCTACTCCATTTATTCTGTTCTTTCTTAGACTGTGGATTGGCTGCAAATACAGTAAAGTTGGTAGTATGACAATTCTAAAAGCAAGTAGACAACTATTTTAGATATTCATTCCATGTTAAAGTTCACTTATTTATAATTAACACATTTCAATTTTGGTTGATTTAATATTGCTGCTGAAAAAACCTACCAGCTTTTTACACTGCTTCCACTTAAGAGTGTTGACTTCTAACAGAACAGTAGGTTAAAATTCATTGATTGTACAGATTTTTTCCTTCCACACATAAGGTAACATTATAGTAAAGGAACCACCACACCAAAGAAGACCAATACGATTTGGAAATCATGATAAAATCATAAACTGCCATGATTCGGAACACAGAATGGGAAATAATCCAAGGCAAGGCAAACATTTCAAAAGAAATTACTTAGTTTTATGATATTTAGTTAGGTAGTGCATAATTTTTTCAACTAGTTCCTTCATTGTTATTATTCTTATAAAAAAATCTCACTTTTGTAGTTCTGACTGCATACTTACAAGCCTACCTTACAAATAAGTACTATATCTTCTAGGTAGTAAATAGTGCTTCTGACCTTTTGAAAATCTACTACTAAGACTTGAGCAAAGAGATCTCTGCTCTGTTTTTGCAGTAAAGCAAATTAGTACCGACACATCTGACTGCCCCAATGCATTAACTGGTTTCAAGATGAAAAATATCCAAAGACTTAAAAGATTACAATTTCTTGTCTTTACGATTTTCAGTGAGAAACCTCCCCAAGCCATGAAAAAGAAGCCTCTTACTCCAAAGAGGGCATCAACTGAAACTCAACAAATGTTTCATAAGAACTCTTTCTTAAATCTTTTTTTTTTTAAATCCACATACTAAAAGCATCTAGTATTGTATAAAATTATTTCAAATAATCTCACGTACCTGAGGGAGAATTATGTGCTGAAGCCAAGGATTTGGATTTTGAATCCGAAAGTCGAGAAATGCTATTGGCTCGAGTTCTAGCAGAAACTTTACCGCCATCTCCTCCTGCTAGCAACCTTGAACCACTTCTGATAATAGCTTCTGGGGTACGAGATGAGGCAGTGCTTCTAGTTATTGTTGCTTCAGAATCACTACGTGCTGATAAAGAGCCAAGTCGATTTCTGCGAGGTTGAGCAAGTAAGTCTATTCTGGAAATATTTCTCCTCCCTGATGGAGGTTTTGACGTAGAACTTGTAGTGGACACTTCGGAAGCCACTGAAGCCTTATCGGCATCAGCAAGCTCGCTATCTGAGACTTCACCAAGCCGTGCTCTGCGCAAGAGAGAAGTCCTTGTGGGACGAGGTCTTGGAAGAGTGGTAGATTTACTAGATTGACCAAGTGCAACAGGAGAGCTTTTTGACTTAGTTGACTTTCCTTCCATCTTGGAATGTAAAAGTTCATCTGCTGAGGCAAAAGGAACTCTTCCATGTGATTTGCCAGAGTAGGTTTCCTGGTCAGATGATAAGATATCAGAAATAGCAGAATGAGGTACACTAGATGTTTGGTCATCATCTGTTAAATCTACTGATGGTTGTCTCATTCTTCCACTGGACTGCACAGTTTTGCGAGCATCAGCTCTAGACCCACCATCTGAAGATCGACTTTTAGTTTTCTTTTCCATCTTTTCCCTGGCACTTGCTGTAGAAGATTTTAAAACATCCTTTGAAGGGGAACCAGTGGAACATCTATCTTTATATAAGGTTGTAAAGCTCTTCCGCTTCTGCGTGGATTTTCTTTCAGTGTCACCAGTAACGAGACTGATTGTGCTGGCTGTATCGACATCTGATTCTGGTGATATGGAATTATCTCTGTTATAACTAGGAGTGTCAGGACCTTCATCAGTTTTATTTTCTTCACGCAATTTAGCTTCAAGGAAAGCCATCACAGCTTCTGTGTCTTTTAAAATGAGTGTTGTATCTAGACTGGAATCAGTGTCCATTGAATCACTTCTGTCACGTATCCTGTTTGCAGATACTAAAGGGGCAGCAGATCCACTTTGCTTATTAATGTGAGGAATAAGTTCTATAGGTATATTTGTGCTAGGCTTATCTATTGTAAAGCTCCCTTGTCTCACTAACGGTTTTGAAGATTCCTTTTTTTCTCCTCCAGGTGTTTTAGGGCTGTGTCCTCTAATAATTTCCTCATTTTTTCTTCTTCTGCCCTCAATCTGTGCCAACTTAATTTCTGCTTTATCTGTAACATGTCCAGGAGGATTGTCTTGATTATCCAAAGTTTTAGGTGACGTAACAGTCTCCTCCCTACCTTTCTCAACCTGATTTACAGCAGATTTTGTAGAGGATAATTTTGTGGGTGTCCAGTGTCCTTGTTCCTTTCTTTCTTGTTGTTGAATTTTTGCTAAAGCTTGTTTCACCACAGAAGTTTCTCTGCCAGTTTCAACTCTCTCTTTACTGGAAGAGCTGGGAAAAGAAAAAACTTTGTCTCCATTAGCTCTGGGTGAAAGACCATTCATTGTTCTGGTTGACTTTGCATCTGAGGTATGACCTGGAGTTTCTTTCTCCTGAAGTTCAGTGTCTTGCTTTTCACCTATTTCTGACCTCTGATGAGATGTAGCTTTTGATTTTGAGTTTTCATTCACTTTCTCCTCTTTGGGAAGCTGAGGAAGTGTCCTCCTCTTTCGCTCACCTTGGCTGGTCATAGAAGCAGCTGAACCAGCGCTTCTAACAGAAATACCAGACTCACTGATGTCTGTGTCTAAAAATGAAAGAGAAAAAAAATCTGATAGGACATTCAATAGCAAGGTAAATAGATTAAATTTTTAAGACTGTGTAAGACTAATGCACCAACATAAAACAGAACTGAAAAAAGTCACCAGTCTATCCTGCTGTTCTACGACAGGATCAATTAGACAAACACAGGTTTAAAAACATTTAACAAACTCTTTTACCCACCTGTGTAAACTAAGTTTTTATGATCTCACAGTAGGTTAAAATAGGTACATAAGAAATCACTGTTACATTAGCATACCATTACAAGAGGAAGTAGAAAGCAAGTCTTACATTCCTAAACACCTTCAGGACCAAATCTAGCAAACACCTTCAAATCTTCTTCCTCCCTACTTGCCTGTTCTACAGCTCACAGCCTTGTCTCATGGAGAGACTACATCCTCTCCCTGTGAGACCTCCCCTCAGGCAAGAGGTTACAGTGCTGGGAGATACTCAGCAATACTGAAAAGCCCTACTCATGAACAAAGAACTTACTCTGGTTGAGAGAGAAAAAAAATGCTTTTAACCCAAACAAGACACTTTAGTATAGAAATATATAGAAAATGTATAAAAAGTATCAAAAGAATGTAATACTACCTCTAAAGAACTTTCACTGATGCTGAATAACCCTGTTTTAGTAACCAAACTTTATTTTTCTGCAGATGACTGTGCCCTCCTTGCTCATTTAACAAACACAGCAGTTGTGCTGTCAGAAACAATCAGAGACAATATGAATTTCTCTATGAATTGCTCTTACTTTGAATACTTGGATGGAAAAAATTCTTTTTGCAGTTAATTTGCCAGCTGTAGCAATATAATGTCACACACTTATAAACACACATCTGTCAATTCACTTTTTGCCAGGAGAGATCTATGAACAACTGCCCTGCATATCCTGTTGGGATCTTCCTATCATGGCTTGCCACCAACATTGGATGTTCAAGGAATATAAACTGGAGTACAGGGCTTCCCTCTCTGGAAGAATTCTCCAAGCAATTAACTGAATATCAAAAATCACACTGTATGTATAGCTGCTACTTTCTATCTGTGTTCTTCAATCTATCTTTTCTCTTTGCACAGTGTCACATCTTTGATGAAAAATGCAAAATTACTCACACATTTTTTTCTATAATCCATGTTAGGATATTGGTTTTGAGAAGAAGGAGGTATTTCTGAAATCTAAGCAAGGTTTTCTAATGCCTGGACTGTTTTTTTCTTGAAAATTATGAAAAAGTGAAAGTTCAATGAAAATCAATATGATTGCTATCTGTGAAGACTGACTTCTCTCAGACATACCCATCTGATCAAATATTTTATATATACATATAGGTATGTAACTTGCCTCTTGGTGAACTTCAAACAGCCTTTAGTAAAAAAAATGTGTGGAGCTGTTCAGCATTCTATTTGGCTACTAAGGTTTCTAAAGAAGATACAGGCATCCATCTAAGTCAACAAGACATTTTGTGAAGTGGTCTTCTGACATACATATCAAATTTTACTTTTGTTACACCTTTGGTGCTTGAATGCTTTCTTTATCTCTCCTTAAGTATTTTAGAATTTTTGCAGTATGTGTATGTGCTACACAGTAGTTGCTTCACTTTATGTCATAAAGTTCTTATAATGGTAAAAGAAACCCTCATCTCTCCAAAGAAGATCCTAGTTAGTGTCCCATCTGAAAGTGACAGTTTAAAACAATATGGAAAACAAAAGACCACCAAAGCCCCCAATTATTCCACCCAAAGGATCAGTCTCAGTAGCTATGATTTTAAGTGCCCTGTATGTACATCCAATCCTCCCAAACAGTGCAAAATTTGCTTTTGATTTCCATTATTCTATGTATATCAGATAATTTAATTTTTCTCCTTTCCATCTCCTTTGACTTTCACTATCCTAGGCAAAATTCAACGGTTATGAGGGGAGGAAAAGCTACGATACAAGCAGCAGTTACTGGTGAGAATTCTTTCATGCACTGACACAGAGGCTTGCATTATGCAACATCCAAAGCAGAACTTCTTTGCAAAACTTCTCCCAAAGATGATCATAACCTCTAAAGTGAAACTGGGAGGAAGAAAAAAAGCAGAGAAGTAACGTAAGGTAAGCAACTCCTTTGTAGTCAAGAGTGTAGATGTTAAAAACCAAACTGCTTAAAAATCAGAAATGTGAATAGGTAAACTATGGAGATACATAGCCTGAACATCTGGTGCTACAAGAAAGGGAGATAAAGTTGTTCATTGCTAAGGTTTCTGGCATTTTCAAAAAACACAGAAGGTTTTCTTACTTCCAAGGAAGGATACTACGCTTCAGCTGAACACTGGTCTCTCATGTTGAATTGTTTAATAGTCATTATACTAAAGTATAATTTGGGGCCAGTACCAAGAAAGATGCAAGGAAAGAAACATACTATGCAGACCAACCCCAACTGTAGTCAAGTGAAAGTTTCTCTAATATTAAAGAGTTTTTAACTTTCCTTTTTCAGTAACATTCAGTGTAATCCTGGCACTCATCTGCGATGCCAGACAACACTACCGCTGAGCTTGTTTTTACACTGTTTCTGCTAAGAACTTCAGGTGAAGATGTGGTATTAAGAGTAAGAAAGCTGCTCAAGTAGTGTACATAATCACTTTTTTCTCCCTTTCTTAGGTTTCTTCAGCAGAAATATGACAAGAACAGTTTTTAATACCATTTTCTAATGGAGCAGGCACAGATGACTCCAATCTCATGTCATCTTCATCATGACGTGTGTGATTAGCAGCCAAACTGGCCCACTGTGATACCCATCGTTTACCTCCAGGATTAGTAGAACATTCCTAAGGAAGAAAAAAAACCAGAAGAAAATTACAACAGTTTGATAAAAAGCATGCCATTCTTTCCAGGTTTTTCCTGAATAAATATTCAGACACTATTTTCCTGGAGGAAGCTGAAAAAATAGTTTACCTCCATAAATTTTAGAGTTCCCAGCTCTAGAATGGCAAACAAACAAACAAAATCTATATAGTTGCAGAATCAGTACCAAATAAACAACAGTTCCTAGTGCAGTGAACTTTTAAACATCAGAACCTATACAAAATATATCAGAACATTCGCTAGTTCTAAGATCAGGTTATTTCAGTCCTCAGCTCAGAAGTGCAGGAAAAAAACATGGGGTGTGGGGGTGCATTAAAAAATTAAAAATGTGCTTCAGGAAGACAAGAAAGTGACATTTTACCAGTTTAGAAGACCCTTCTGTCCAGATGAAATATTGTATTTACTTCATTATAGAAAGACTGCCTTAAGGACTGAAAGAGTAAGGTAACTTATGAAGGAAAGGAAAGGAAGCTCAGATTATTTGTTTGGTCTAAACAAAAAAAAGAAGCAAAGACTAGATTTAAACCATCCTTCTGGCTAACAGTGAAGTCACTGTCATTAGTATCTGATAATTTTTTTTGCAGCTAAACTAGAAAGAAAATTAATTTACTTTCTTGCTGGTAAGCCTTTTGAAACCTTGAAAATTTTTTAAATGTAAAAAAGTATAAAATTAAACCATCTTCTTGTGTTCTTATATAATTTTTTTTCAAAAACTGATTTTCTAAATATAATGTAACATTACTGTGTTATCAAATATATTAGTCTGTCTTGCTTATATCTCCAAATAAAGACATCTGGCAACTGCCAATGCATATATATCTGCACATGCACGCACACACACACACACACACACGGGCTGTGCACTATCAAAGGCTTTACAGAAATTTACATAGTCTAATTTATTGTACTCAAAAGACAAAGTACTGCAAATGACAGAAATCACTGCCTATAGTTCCAAAGGAGTTACATAACCATAAGCAGGCCAAATGAGCAATAAAAGAGATGGGAAAGCTGTGGAGATACAAGTAACTTGCTTAATAAAGACACTTGTAGGAGCTGTTCCAAAGGTCAGCTGGAGCTCTGCTGCCTCTTCAAATCTTCACACTTCTATTCAAAATGCTGATTTTTGCCTAATGCCTTGGTTGCTCTGGGTCTTTGACCAGGAACAAACTCTATATATTTTATAAAATTTATTTAGCAAAAATGGAATGGTGAACAATGTCACCTAGTGTATAATAACTTCTTTCAAATTAAAAGTTACTTAGACTTTTGAAAAACTTGAATTTAGGATCTTGAATTACTCCTGATTAATGCAAACAAGTGCAACATCATGAATCTCTTCCACAATATTATGAATGTAGTAAATCAGAGATGGACCAAGTTATTTGTTTGAACTATTATACAAATTTCCACGTTTTGAATTAATTTTTTAGAATCAAAATGTTACAAAATTCAAGTCTAATAAAAGCAAAGGAAGGCAATTCAATGTTTGTTATTTATGGGCATTCCTGAACACAATGCAAGGAAAAGGGTGTCAGGAAGAACACTAGAAAAACCCTGTGCATGCAGCATTTATGCACTGACAACTACTGCTGAAACCTGATTTTTCTTTCTTATCTCTAAACTTTCTTTTCTCTATTTCCTGTCGGTACTAGTGAACTTCCATCTTTAATAAAACAATTAACTACAGCCAAATCCAAACATGATAGACATCCCAATTGTCTTTGGTATAGAAAACTCCAACTAGTTCCTTCTGTACCACCTAACCAATTTCAGAGATAGATGTGTCAGAAATCTGAATTCTACTTCAAAATGGGGAAAAATATTAAAGACTTCACAGACTAACTATAGTAAAGCAACATGATAAATTAGTTTTCTCTGAATGTAATTACACTGCCCAAAATGGTTTCTACATTGCAGTGAATGTAAATGTGTGCTTTGCTAACTCCCCACATATACAACAAAGCTATGAACAACATAGCTATGAAAATCAGTTTCTTCTGATAGTAGTTTAAGCACATCGAAAAAGTGTGGTTTATAAAACACACATCTAAAAAGTCACATATAGTTATCCTAATGCTCTTCCTATAATCCATATTAATTTGCACCTTACAGGCTCTCAAGTAAGCATTCCTTGAAATCTTCTCTTGAGTAACAAAAAGAATTTCCTTGGCTTTCAGAAAAGCTGAGTTTACATATCAGCCACCATCCTTTTAACTTCAGGTTAAATCTGCTTTCCCTTATGCTTATTGCACACATAAAATCAACAGGAGTAATAAATCTTTAGAAAATGTACTGACGGATTTCTGTGGACTGATTATTCAGCCTGAAGACTTAGGGTTTCAGGCTCCACATCTGAAAAAAATCCACAGCACACACATTATACCTGGAAGCATCTCTAATATTTGGCATTTCAAAGTAGAATAATATTCTTTTAAAAATAAATTTCAACTAGCTGAAATTAATTAAATTTAAAAAAAAAAATGTAAAGATGTCTTTTCAGATACATAACTCCAGTCAGTTGAAGTTGTAAGAATTGTATTATGTCACCTTTTCAAAAACTGAAGTGCTGTCTTGAAAGCAGTTCTTTTAGTCCCTCCCTACTCCACCTGCTCCAGAACTATATTCCTCCAGGGGTGATGATCTTTTTACAAATTTCCATACATGCTTTATTTAAAGCCAGTGTCTTCAATTTGTTCCTGGAACAACACTGACACCTATCTCAAACAGTTCTATTTCCTTCTGTTACATTTACTCCATTTATATATCAAACCCCAGCAACTGTACCCATCTCTGCTTTGCTAGACTAAATGAACAGCATTCATCTGTTCTTGTAAGGTAAAGCTCCATTCCCTTAATAATCTGAGTAGACTTCTTTGTTCCTTCTCTAGACTTGTATTCACTGTTCTTAACCAAGAATAGTAACAATTCCAGTGCTATTATTACAGAAGAAGCTTCACCATGGCAATAATACTGCTCTTTTGTATTAACAATACATTTCCCAAGCATCCAAAGGTCCTATTTGCCTTTTCACAGCCATATGGTATTGATGACACATCATCCTACATCTCAGTATAGCATCTAAGTTCAAACAAAAAAGTATCAAACTTCAAACTGAATGGTTTGCTCTACAGAAGGACAGGAAATTAGTGTAATTAGACACAACAAATGAAAAGGAAATACAGTCTCTAAATATCCCACTTCTAAGAAGTAATATAGCAAACATTTACATGAATGAACTTATTCAATATTCAGAATGTCAGCAGTACTATTTAGTTTATCTTCAGTGGGAAAGACATGAAATGGGCATTTGAAACTGCAACAGAAACATTGTAGTCAGTGGCACTGACGATCCTGGGGATGAAGAACCAGATTTCTAACTGTGCTTTGGTCTTACAAAATAATAAAAAAACAAACAAACAAAAAAACCACAAACCAAACAAAAAACAGAAGCACATCAAAGACAATGTTGATAAACCATTATTTAAGAGCTGTGGTTAGACAACTGACCACTGAAAATTAAAGGAAGCTGGATGGATAAATGATAGCCCAAATGCCTACAGTATTTTAATTTATCAAGCTCACATAGTAAGAATAAATAATAATAACAACAACAACAACAGTAATACTCTCTTTGTTCTCTACCTTATTTAATTTTTGTTGTTAAATCACACTTACCTTGGTTGGCAAGTGGCAGCTTATAATATAGAAAATAAAAACATTTAAATATTTTAAATAGATGGATTTAGTACTTTTATTGCCTATATCTAATCATCGAAAAGGCAAGAACCAGAGTATTCAGTCTCAATCCAATTGTGTCATGACATTCAGTCTGCATTTTATTTAGTCTTATGACAAACACTACTCCAAAGTACTAAAGATTGTCACACCAAAGGAAAAGCTGAGAATTTCTTTAATAAGAAAAGCAGTTTCTAGGTCTTTTCCAAGCATGTTATTCATGATACTTCACAAGCTCTGTAAAGTTAAGATATTTAAGTTCAGAATAAATTTTCAACCCCCAAAGTGACTCTAGGTGAACCTGCCCTACCTTGGCCATCTTTTCCATCTTCCTTAATTGAAATTTCTTAAATTTCTATTCTTTGTTTTTTCTATGTCAATCACGTTCTGGCTTCACCTCATTCTGCTAAACAATCTACAAGCATAACTGTGATGGGCAGCTGGAATAAGGTCCACCCACAATCTGAGTGGACGCAAGACTGGAACACTGAGCTACCCTGACCGTACCTGACTGTTTAGTCAAGATCTTCAATTAGGTTTATTAACTTATGATCTGCAGCTCAGTAATGCAATAAGTCTTCCAAAACCCACAAGCAGAAAAGTTTGTATATGAGAACATGACACCCACATACTTTACAAATCAAACACATTTGCTTCTCCCTTTCCTAATGACAAAACAAACTGAGAGCAAGTTTTGGCAGTAAGACTTTAGATACAACAATCTTCTCTCAGTAGTTATCCTCATGATTGTTTTTCCATTATTTCCCTACAAAACACAACTCTAATTTTTTGAACTAGCTTCTTTTACTTCTACCTATCTATCAACCAACTTCTATTTTTAACTTTCTCTCACAAGCCTTTCTTCCACCTTCATCTGTCCTTGACTCTTCTTACGCTAATCCTTGCTATATCCACATTGCTTATGTTGGTTTTCCTCCTTGACTTACTAAATAATTTTCGTTTTTCCCCACATCATCATAACTTGTAATAGTATTTTAAATTATGCTAATAACCTATTCTATTGTAATATACAAAGACCTTTTAATGCAGCCACAGTAATAAAATGGCATAATTCTTGTAATTTCAACCTAAATTAAAGTGAGTTTTAGTATGTTGTTGCCAACCTGCCCTGTGATTGCAGAAGAAGTCTCAGTCCTCTAAAATCAAAGCCTGTTATTTGCAAAATATGACACCTGGAGATCCCTATTACGTTTATAAAATATATCACATATTCTTCTGCTTATGAAATTATAAAAGTCGAAAAATATCAATACTCTTGAAAACTGATATGGCAGAAAAGAGCTGAATGCTGCAAAAGGCATAAAAAAAGGAGAGAAAGAATGTGATTGCAGATTTGTGTAAAGTAGCAAGGTGAAAGGTAAAGTTTGGCAATTTTTCCACTTGATATGCGATGCTATATGACAATAATTGACAAAGCAATAATCTTAGGGAAACTAGTCAAAGACACTCCTCTAGACTTCGTGTCTCAAGACTTCACAGTAACTAGAATACAACCACGATAAACCACACCTTCTCTAGGAGAAGTAGATTTGTAGATACTAAAATCAGTGTATTTGCACAGCAGGCACACTACGTCATACTTTCAGCTCTTGATACATTTTAAAAAAATGCTTAATTATAAAGTTTGCTAATTTATAGGATCATACTTCAGAAACAGTCTCTCAAGGGAAGCAGAAGTTAGTGTGATGTGCTTCATTACTGTTATCAGATTAATTCTGCTCCAGTGTGATCCTGTTCTGTTCCACACAGATTTCAAGTTACAGTTTAGCCATCACAATGATATCAGAATGTCTCCCAAGATTTCAATATGAAATATCATTAATATCTAGCCTGTGTGCATATTCTGAGCCATATATAAAGCCAGGCATTTTTCTCTGCTTAATCTTTCACTAACTGATTAAATTATACTGCTTCTAAAGCAACTAATATAAGTGACTTGTTATGAGTGGCATCTCACTGAAGAAAAACTGTGAATATAAAAACCTGAAGCCCTCTGGCTTCAGAAAAAGAATCTGAAAAGTATTATCCACCATTTTTTCCTAGCTGACTTTGTATCACACATTAAATGCATACATCTTATTTCTGAATTTTAGTATAATTACTTTTTTTTGGGCTATAAAACATAATAAGCTTTCCTCAGTTCTGTTGCATAATTTACAAGTAGCATATACTGTGCCAATGTATGTTGCAAGGAAACTCCTGCAACACTGGTGTTAGTACACATGGAAAGGTAGCAAAGTTTAAAACACCTTCACAATGTAACGTGCCTTCTCTGATGGAGAAGTTTTGATAATGCAATAAAGGCCAAAGAAAAATAAAATACTTATAGATCTGAGCCAATGTTTTCCAGGCAAGATTTTGTTTGCTGTTTAACACTTACTGGTCAGTTCTTAGTGCTCTCTCTTATTGGAAGAAAAAAGAAGACCGTCAAAAATTAAATTCTACCTCTGTGTCAAGAAATCCAGTTGTACTCAGTGGTCTTTTTTCTTCCAGCACTACTGTAGCAGAATTTATAGCCCAATCTTTTACTAAATCTTTCTGGTTCTCGTTGATAACAGGCCTATTATAATCCTGGCTGTCATCCACTCCAAATACCTGAAAATGAAACAACATTACATTCATTAACCCAATACCATCCTGATACAATGTTCAATGTTAATGGATGGATGGTGGCATGCTGAAGAGTGAACTTAAGTAGGTTTTGTTGTATTATGCTTATCTGTCATCTTGGTGAATTCTAAAAATTAAATATCAGAAATATCTACAGTAATTAAAAAAAAGAGTGGAAATCTATATTAACACCATGAAAATTCAAGGAACTGCTAGTTGGAATGGTCAGATATGAAAAAATGACACTTTAATGAAAGAAACAAAGGGTAAAAGCAAAATCATTAAAAAAACCCATTTTACCAATTAAGGAAAAAAACAATACTGGAACCACAAAATTTCCAATTTTTGCTACTACCTAGTGAAAACAAGAAATACAAATGCTTACATCTGCTACTAATATACTTATTGAATTATTTCTCTAATACAAACAAAATTTCAGGTTTTCATTTGTTAGGGACTTAGCAGATGTTAGAAGTCCACCAGGCCTCATGAACCATGTAGACTCATCTCATTCAATATATGACTTGCCACAGTTCTTTTACTACACTGTTTCCTAATGATGCTTATATTAATCCCTTCCACTTATGACAAAAATAATTTTCCCATGACATTTTAAAACCGTTGTTCAGGAAAAAAATATTGTAGAAAAATGTTATTACAACGGCAATTTAGTAATAAGGACTTAAACAGGAGAGCCAGAATACTATCTGTCAAATTTCTTGTGAGTCACAGATACTAAGGAACATGATTTCAGAATTGATGTATACTTCAGAGATATTTCAGAGAATTTTGTATCTTGGAAACATGTAATTTATAAAATTTTTAAATTTCTGCCTAACAAATTCACTACTCTACTACCAAGGACTTAGACATTAAAAAAAATTTACAGAATAAAATGAACCTCCCACACACATTAAAACTGGAAACTAAAAAGAAACTGTTAACACAGAAAATTGCTTTGTCTTATAGAAAGACAAAGAGAGGGAAAGAAGGAAATGATCTTCACAGATGTTATCCTCCTGTAAAAAATACTACTAGGGCAAAAGAGAAAAAGAAGTTCAGAATTATTTTTTCCCCAAAAGTGTTCTGTAATTCATGTTTGCACAGGAAAGTTTGAGCACTGGTCTACTACAAGGTTAGTGTGTTTAAAAATGGATTCACCACTAGATGGCCACAAACTATAATGTTAGTTTCTGAGAAGCAGACAAAGGAAAAAATAATAATTAAGCACCCTGTCATTCAAATGTTTAATTGTCCAGAAAGACTCTGCTATAGCATTTATACATTTATACCTGAAGAAGCTTTCTCAAATGCATTTGTATTTCGCTCTCACAAAAAAAAGCCTGCTTTTCTGCCATTTTACACTGCAGGCATGCTCTCCAATTTTCAATTTATACAAAAATTATGTCTGGATACACTTAATTAGAAAATGCTTAAGAGTACTTAAAAAAATGTTTATTTACTTTTTTTTAAAAAAAGAATGATATGAAAATTTTTTTATTTAATGATATGATTTGCACAGTTGTAGCAATTTTTGAAGATGCAAACCAATTATCATCCACTGACTCTTTTCTTTTACTATATCACTATTCTGCAGACACTTTCTTTGTGTAGCACAGTTCCACTGATTACAAGTTTTACATGTTCTTTTAAATGAAAGGAAATTCTGTTTTTATTGCATAAGCACCTGAAGGAAAATATTAATTCCACACTTCCATATCTAATCAGGGCTACAGGAGCAAATTGCTGCCTGTAAATTGCTTCTTATTATCTGACAGCACATTGATTTACCATTGCAAATTTCTTTACTTGTATCACAAGTAACAGCATCTAATGCAAATTTCTTGTATCACAAGTAACAGCATCTAATGCTTCTTTCTTTCAATCTTACTTTTTCTGATACTGAACTCCTGTTTAAGCAAATTGGGTTATTCTTCTGATATTACTGAAATTACAGCAAAACCAAATCTGAATGTTGCCTATTTTTTTTTCTGTGAAAGATAATATGGGTAGCAATAAGGCCCATATAATAGATTTACCTCCTAATAGTACCA
The DNA here is from genome assembly GCF_001715985.3 of Manacus vitellinus. Classification (NCBI taxonomy): domain Eukaryota; kingdom Metazoa; phylum Chordata; class Aves; order Passeriformes; family Pipridae; genus Manacus; species Manacus vitellinus. Next base: position 24,079,751 of record NW_021940864.1, on the reverse strand, counting down.
CTAATCAGAAAAGGTAAACAAAATATTTGAGGACAGTATTATTAGACAGGGAAAACACTCGATAAATGTGTATCATTCTGGAAAGTTAAAAGTTTTCTGCCCTGCTTTGCCCAATCATTTATTTTTATGAAATTATATTTTAGCAGGAAGATTACATTACTTCATCCTGAATACTTCAAGTTTCATGAAGTTACAAAACAAAAAAAACCAGGATGACAATTTTCACAGAATCTCTGTAAGCTGACTGATGGAAAAATCTAGACACAGCACCAAGTTGCACCATTACACGGGGTTCCTGCAGGGTCCTGCCACATTTATAATGGTAGAATAGTCAGAAATATGGTATAAATTGTGGTGGTGGTATTTAAAAATGACTATTTTATTGTTATGAAGCATGGAACAATTTCCATTGCAAATCAGGACATTTTGAATGGCAAGGGAATGACAACAACACTTGCTGTAAAAAGTCAAGCCCCATCTAGGAAATGTAGTCAAAATAATTTTGTTTAACCTGCAATCCAGTTGACCTCTTAAGTAAATGGATTAAACAGGTGACAGACTGCATTGGTTTGGTTCCTTCAGTACAAGAGAGACACTGTCTGAGAGACACTGTCTAACCAGAAGAGCTCAGCAGGGACCACCAAGATTGTCAAGACTAGAGCCCTTTACCCGTGGGGAAGAGTCTGGGGAAGCTGGGCTTTAATCAGTTTGGAGAAGGGAAGGTTTTGGGGTTCCCTAATAGCAGCCCCCCGTACCCATGAGGAGTGTATCAAGATGGCAGCCAGGCTCTTCACAGTGGTGCATGGCAGGAAGACATGGGATAACTCGAATAAGTTGAAACAAGCAAGGTTCAGACAGGACAGCCAAGCAAGGTTGCCTAGTCTTTGCCACTGTAGGCTGTGAAGCCCCAAATGGATAAATCCTGGGCAACCTGTCACTCAAAGGTGACTTTACTTTGAGCAGGGGTTTGAACTAGAGATCTCCTAAAGTCTTTTCCAGCTTATGTGATTCTATGATCCTTAATAACAGTGATCTTACATAATAACTTAGCATCTCAGGTCTTTTAGTGCAGAGAGCCAGTACTGAGAGAGCCCCAAATATCATAAATCAGCAGGGAAAAGGGGAGTTCCTAACAGATACTTTTCAATTTCAAAACAGGGAACAGTAAACCCTCCAAAGATCCCCTTTTACATTCTGTGGTTCAACCAGTAAAACAAAGGAACAAAACACTAGGCTAAAACTATAGCAACTCCCTGGTGGTAAAACTATAGCACCATCCTGTTACTGGAATGCAAAGTTGGCCTGAAAAATACAGAGGCAAAGTAAAAATAACTGATGGCAAAATAACTGCATCTTAATGAAGATATACATAAATTCCATCACTTTATGTCAGCAATAGTTTTTTCAATAGTCTGAGAATAAAACTTTATCTCTATAGGCCAGTAATTTTAAAAATTATTTATCGAACCGCAAACAAGAATTAACAAAACCTATGTAAATCAACACAAACAAGATGCAATCATTGCAAAAAGTACTGGCATATTTTTGGAGACAGCTTGAGCTACAGGACCAAGTCTGAGCACATGGCTTGCCCTGTTTGGCAAGGGCTAGTTTTGTAGAAAGCAGAGTAATCTGTTTTGGCAGGCCATACACACCTCCCCTGCGAAAACAGATCATGACTCAGAACTCACCTGCTTGTCACCATAGATGAAACACAGCTCTCACACAAGCTAGCTTTAGTGATAGGGATTGTCTCTCCCTTCCCTCACTCCCCTGGCCCCCAGTGAATTAATACTTTTTGTAGCATAGATGAACTATACTTGAGGTGAATATAATGATTTTAGAGCTATCAAAAGTGATGATTCTTTAAAACTACAGAGAGCTTTTTTCTCTCTCAATATATGGAATACCTTCTAGAAACTAAAAAAAAAACTGGTCAGAAAAAAATAATGGCAACCATTTTTCTGAATCAAAAAGACAATGGGTTAGCTAAAAAAACCCACGCCCAAACTCCCACTTGATGTTTTCCTTATATGCTTTTAAAAAGTTCTTGACTAAGAAAACTTTTTCCAGTTGCATCTCATTCACATGCCTTTCAAAGTTCATAATGCCTAGACTTTATACTTACTTTAAGTTTAAACTATTTCATGGCTTATAATTATTCAGTACTTAACGAAAACAGACCTAGTTCCTCATCCAAATCATTACTGAAGATACTGATATCAATGGGAAAAAAACAGTCTTCTTTGAGACTTCTAACAGATATGTTCACTCGGTTTTATAGCAAATTATGTATATTAGAATGGGGATTCTACTGTTCTCCACACATACTGACTAAACAAAACATTAGAAAGCATTTCTAAGAGCATAAACACAAACTAGTAGCACCAATTTTATTCAAAATACGTATCTGAAGAATCCTATTTAGTTTTAAAATTTTGAGTTACTAAAGTTTCCCCAATAGTCTTACTGCTGTAGCCTTAATGTGAAGGATATGCAGTAATTTCTAATAATATTAATAAAATCACAGAAACCCAACAAATAAATGAGATTCTAGATGCAATTCAGAGAGTTTTAACTAGGAACCTATTTATTAATGATGTTATTTGAAAACTAAAATTATTTCAATAATTCTTTTTCTATTCTTTCAGATCCTAAGGACAGACACAATCTGGAAACATATATTTGAAACAGATATGATTTACATTATATTAATGCTATCAATTTCAGTGCAGGCAATCTGTATAAAAGGAACAGAATAAAACCTAAGGACAAAAAGTGTACAAAAGGGAATTCAAAGATGAACAGTTAAAAAAGAAAAATAAATCAAAGCTGAGCACAGGTAATGGACAAGGGGCTACACTGCACAGTGCATTAATGAAAGGATCATGGCAAAATAAAACAAGGAACAAGTGACTAGATTTGAAATAAGGTATTTGTCATTGCAAAGTAATGAAAATGTGAATTATGATAGCAGTTATGATTCATAACTTTTTAGGTGAAAGGAAGATGATGAGTACATTTGATTGTCAGAGAAGTCAAAAGTAGATTTCAGAAACTGAGGTGTGAACTGATACAGTCAGACAAGTAAGAAACAAACTTAAAAAAAAAAGGGCTAAAAGCATGGGTTTGGAAATACAAGCAGGATTTTGAGCACAGTTTGGGTGTACTAAGAAAGAAGAAGAAATTGTAAATATGCCACACTCAGAGGATTATTGATTGATTGACGGGAAAAGAGGATTCCAGAGAGCAAGGAAATTGAAGAGGCTTCAGATCCATATCGCAGATCATCTTGGCAATCTTGCACTTAGTGTTGAGACTGAGTTCCTGATAATTCTTCCAAAGAAGGTAGTTCAGACATTCATAATATACAGCAAATTGGTTGTTATAAGTAGAGTTATTGATCACACAGAAAAAAGGCAAACATTTTTTCCCATCTTTCAGAAAGTGCGATAAGAGTACAGCACCTCAGCTCACTTTGTGTTTAGCTACTGCATGAACTGTGTTTAACCAAGCTGCTTCTGAGGAGTCTGATTTTAATAGTTTTCACTTGTTCTTGGCAGTTATCCTGGCCATCCTAGGCAAAAAGACTGTGTTCTGTGCAGGGCATATCTCATGAATAGCCATGGATTTTCACAGAAGCTGTTTATGCCATTTTAACTACATATTGAAGTTATAGAATCAGATGCAAGATGCTCTGGTATAAAAAAAGCTACATAAGCAAATGAAAAGGATCAGTGTGCCAAGTCTAAGAACTTCCTCTTAACAGACACTAGTTACATATTTACATGCATATATATTTTGTCCCTGTTTGCTACAGTGAAGAATTAATTTTCTTTTCGATTCCAAATTCAAAAGGAGACAATAAGTTTAGAGACTACAAAACTCCTCATAAGAAAAAAAATTATAAATATCCTCTGAACTCTTGACAAAATGTATATGCTCAGATGATTTGACAGACTTCAACTGTTCTATGGCTTTTCAGCATTATATTCATAAAACACACCGACTCTGCAGACAAGACATTCTGTGGGGCTAAAAGGCATTTCTTTCTAGATGAAACTGCTAAAGCAATGCTAACATCAATTAAGCCCAGAGGGTGTAAAAAGACAGGAGACTTGCAAGTCATTTTCTGAAAATTGATATATCTATCTTAGTTCCTTAAACAGTCATTGAAACATGCTGAGATTTTTTTTTCTCCTAACTTACTCCTTGCCCATTGATTATTTTCAGTAGTTTTTCCATTTACAATACTGAAAAAAAATTGCCAAGAGGAGTACATAACATGTATGTTAACTCCATAACAAGAGGAGTTATAATAAAATAACAATCTCCAGGATTATTGATAAAATTTTAACAGAGGAGACAAGATCTGGCATAGAAGCTTTATGAACACTTAAAACAACAACAAAAATCATTCAAAAGTACACACTCCTTGAAAAACACATCAGCCAGCACTATAATACAGTATGAAGAGATATATCATGGGAGCAAAAAGAATAAGGAGAATCCATTTTATTATATTCATCTTTCAGAATAATCTCCATTCATACTCCAATTAAAAAAAAAGTCAAATCAAACTGAAATAAGTATCATTATGAACAGAAAGGCAGAGTAAATAAAATTGGAAAACCTGCTGTCTACAGTGAACACCAACAGTTTTCCCTCCAAAAGTATTATTCCAAATTTTTAAAGGGGAAAAAAGAATTTCTCTCCAGATTGAGTCAATAAAGTAAGATCTTATGTATACTCATTGCATAGTACATAATCAAATAGAATTCAAGATGATAGCCTGCACACTAAAAACAAGGTCATTACTATTATGGTCTATCTATATAAACAAAGACTTTAAACATCTAAAATATGGACTCTGGATTGAAAAGAAAGTGATTAAATGGCCACAGTAAGTCTTTTTGAAGATGGCAGAAGGATGGATTGAGGTTTCATTTTGATACATTTTTTCAAGTCTTACTTCTGCTTGGGAATCAGTATGTTGAATTTGTGATCTAAAATTACTTTGCTGATAAAAAAATTATCTATCAGGAAATCTAAATGAATATAATATAATTGAAGCAAAAAATTTGGGGACCAAAGAAAACTTCATCTAAGCCAAATGTTTCCATATGCATATGAGCTGCTATAACATTCTAGATTCCCTGGTTAGCTAGGCTGATGGGACTTGAAACATAGATATAGCCTCAATTCCTTCCCTTCCTCCACATGCATAGAAGAGTTTAACTCTGCTACAGTAAGTTGTACAAAATACTTTCATTTTTAAATACCCTAAAATGAAACTGGTTGAAGAAGAAAGACAACAAAAAACCTTACACAAAACAAACAAAAAAAGACCCCTTCATGAAAATCCTCAGGGAACTTGTAAAAAAATCATTGAGTGGCTTTTATTTATTTCAATAGCCTCAAAGTATTTAATATTCCAAACACATCCAGAATTATTTGCACATTCATTTATTAATATTTATTACTGGAAGTACTTCGCTTTATTGAAAAAGAAAAGTCATTAGCATGATAATTTGGTCTCTTTATATCAACAAAAAAGGAAGATGAACCACAGAAGAACCATTCTTAATTCTTTCATCCACTGACAGACTTACCTTTTCTGTGGGCCATAAAGATTTTTTTAACATGATATGACAGCTGAGAACAACTTTCTTCTAATAAATTTATTTCAAAAACATAAAATGGATAGAAAATTTACAGCTCAGAGCTAAATAGAGAGCAATTGCTAAGTGTTAACAAAAGAAAGCACTGCACCTGTCTAAAGAGCAAAATGGCTGGATGTAGGGGAAAAATAAATCCTTTGACTGTGCCCCATTTACTCATGTATTTTATGTGGTAACAGTAACACTGAAAACATGTTCTAAACCAAGTCAAGATGCTGAATTTGTTTTATTTTGCACTTAGCTGCAACAATAAGACCCTTATTCTGCTAGAAAGAGTTGTGGCTTTCTGAAGCTATACAGTAGAGGATATTGTATGCCTGGTATGTTCAAGGTGGTCTTTGTGGTATGTAAGAGCAGCTTGTCTTCTCTACACATTGATGAAATTGCTCTCAGCTGTAATTTTAAAAAGAGCTCTGCACGTATAAAAAGAGAGACATAATCTATTATTTTTTTCTCATTATTAACATATTTATTTTCTAAACCGTAGCCTACTAACCAATTCATACTTCTCCATGAATTTAAGTGACCTGGATGCAGAAATATCACTGGCTAATGAAAGGACTTTTAGGAAGCAAGGCTTATTGCTATTTTTTAAGTGTTCTCTATCTATAAAGAACATTAAGACACAACCATACATGTCTACTTGCATCTTGTTTTAATGTTTACAACTGAAAACTACCTGTATACATACTCTATTTTTTTTAATTAAAATAATTTTTTTTTAAATTCTTGCAAATTTGAAAGTTGTGTAAGACACAAGCGTAATATTTTTTGAATCTTACATTTTAGGTAAGTGACAGACACTCACCCCAAGACAGTCATCACTGCAAATATACGATTACTCCTCTCTGTTAAGGAAGAGTAACAAAATTGAAAAGCTTTTGTCTGTTACTTATGAAATGTCTTCCTCTTTCTTTCTGATAATTCCTCTTTCTCACATTCTCTTCTCAAAAGTCAGGCTTTAAAGTGGTTGAGAAGTAAAGATGGTATCATTTGCTATCCTACATTTCTGCTGTAGTGACAATACTTTTTTTCTTAGAGACTGAAAGAATAGAAGAGGAAGAAATGGATCCATAGCAATCTAAATGAAATCAAGATGCTGAATAAGCAGGACAGCATAGTTTTTGATTTTTCAAAATCAGTTCCCACAAACATCTATTTTTCTTGAGACTATTTCCTAGAATCTTTAATAAAAGGTTATTTTAATTAAGTGAAAATAGTACTTTTGAAGGAAATGGTATAGCTCAACATGAAGGTTTTTCCCCCCTTTGTTTAGAATTACATAGATATATGGGTTTTTTCCATTTATTTTCAGAGAATTTTAGCTTTAATTTCCTGCATGCCTCTCTTGGATTTTTAACTCAAAGAAGCATTAATAATCCCACCTTCATTTTTGACAAGTTAACACTACTCATGCATTAGTGGTTCTCTCTTACGTTCCTTTCTAGAGAAAAGAGTAGACTCTGCCTACAGAAGTAAGGCTAAGACTAGGGTTTCCCAAGTGAATGAGTCATACTTGGAAGTAATCTTTGGATATTTTGGTCACTCTCATCCTATCCTCCAATAAAAGGGAAAAAATACTCAAACCCAGAAGTACTTTATTCCATTGGAAATTCTTTAGGTGAATCGGACACAGATCTTAGCACAATTCTAATGTAAATTGCTACTGACAAGACTGCACTATTTGTGCAAATGAAGGAAAGTCATCCTTGTTATTTGTACTGCATTTTCACCCCAGTCCTAGCAAACTAAACTCTTGAATTTCAACTGAACTTTTAACCAAACAGACACTCTTAAATGAGACTCAACTGAGCAGGCATGGTAACAGTTCAGAAAAAGGACTGATTTGCCAACAATGAAAGAGCAGTTATAATGGAATTATTTTTAAAATGTATATCAATAATTCTTGTAAAACCTCAATAAAGAAGCACAGGAGTCAACAGGCTAACAAAAGTCTCTCTTTTATAACTCACTTATGTCCCTTTGGCAAAGTAAGAGTACCCAAGGCATTAGCAATTTAAAACAGGAGGGAAATAAAGCTGAGCTCAACAAGAGGAAGAAATTTTGGCTTCCATTTGGTTTTGATTTTCTTCATTGGTTGTTCTTCTGCACTTCATAAAAATAATACCATACTTCTTTCATATTACCAAATCAAATATGAATTGCATAGCAAGCCTCTTTGAACTGGGTGTAAAATACACTGTTCATAATTCTTCAGTACAGACATGAAATGAAAAGATATGGAAGACCTCGAAGAAAAAACATCTCTGCTTTACTTCATAATAAATCTTTAATTCCTAGTGGTGACACTTTTTAAGTTAGCAGTAAGGGGCATTTATGATATCCAAAAGCTTTTTATACAACACTCAGAATATTAACCAATACTTTACTACCATCCCTAACCCTTAAATTCACCTCCTGTTCCTGAACCTCTCCTCTAACAGGAGAGATTTGTTTCAAACAAAAAACTGCTGGTATCCTGAATGCATACTGAAGGTCATCAATAATTTGAAATCTTACTAAATGTTAAACAGTATTAACACTTTTATAAAGTAAATAAATTGTCTATTTCCAAATGGTTTGGAAATTTTTTTCTGGTTTCCAAATAAACTTTTTGAACAACTATGCTTAGCTAAAACCTGACTTACAAATTTTCTGATGCAATTTAATTGAAGATTTATAACTTAAGAATTATATGTAGAAATTTGTAGTCGCTAAGTCAAAGCAATGATGTTCTTTAATATTCACTTGCTTCATCTGGAATGCTTGTAATTATCAGTTGTTTCTTGAATACTGACTCAAAGAAGTCAAAAGTTTCCTTTTCAGAATCCATAAAAGGTAAAATCATTAGCAATTTATTGAAAGCAATACCCTTTACTTTAAACCCCCTCCCAAACGCTGCATACACACCCATTATAAAATAAAACCACCTATAATAAAATTTCTCATTTCCCCACTACATCACAATTTTTCTACAAAATCAAACCAGTGAAATTTTGCAGAAAATAATTTTCAACATTAGCCAAAGTTAATTCTAAATGTATTAATGTATTTGTTAAGCTATGAAAAAGTTTAGACACGCAAAACAAATCCTTAGCTAATTCTAAGACAAGTAAGTGAAGAATTTCCTATTAAATTAGCAAAAAACTAGCCTAGAATTGGATGCAGACATTCTACAACAATGGATTATTTAAGAAAACACAACAAAACCTGAAAAAAATCCATCTCAAGAGTCATTTGAAGGCAAACGATCAAAGATAGTTTCTCCTATGCATATCTTCCTGTAGAATCTGAAGAAAGAGCTACTCGCAGTTATATAACACAGATATTTTAATGACACATACTATTTGTATTGTTACTTATATTTCTATTGTTACCAATAACCAAACTAGGAGATTTACATTGCTGTCATATAAACACTTCTGGAAAATGAGAGTATTTTTATACTTACTCTTTATAACGGACACCAAAATTTAAGTTCCTTAAATTATTGAATATACTTTTTCATAAGTATAAAAAACATTTACAACATATGTCTATACAATAATTTGAATAGAACCAGTTTATATACTGAAAAATATAGAGGTCATAAACTTTTAAGAACAAGTGAGTATTTCCACAGGGACATACAAATTCATACCTAATAACCCTCATAAAAATACCAGTTAAATGATTTTGTTGCCTAGTATTCTTACAGTATTTAAATCTTCTAAAAACACAGTAAAACTACCAAACTAAGAGAAGAGCACTATCAGACAAGAAAAATTTTTAGCAAATGCATGCTGCTGCTCTTATGACATTCTTTATTTCATCATTATCGACTGGTTTAAAAACTTGTGTTATTGCAGTAGCTTTAATAAGTAGTAGACTGCTGCCCACTTATCACATAACCCTTTACCATCACTATACATTTTAGGTTTCTCACCTTGTCAATCATTTTACGGGCTTCCATTTCTTCAGAATTGGGATTTTCCAACTCAATAGTGTAAGTACCTTTGTCACTCTGGTCATCCTCATTGTCCTTTTCAGTAGCGACAGAAATATGCTGGCTTTTCAACTTTTTGTCCATCTCCTGGTTCTGATTAGGCCTATGGCCAAGACTTCCCGAACTCCTTAACAACACAGCTTGTAAGGCAGGTAATGCAGCAGAGGGTTCTTCTGATTTTTGTTTTAGAAGTTTGGCATGAACACCATGTACTGCTCTGTGATGTGATGAGCTGGTTTGCACAGATGAAGGGACTGCTTTCTCTCCTGATGTAGGTTTCACTTTTTCAGCTCGTGTGTGAGGTGTTGGAGATGGAGATTCTGGGCACAGAGCTCCTACATTCTGAGAAAAAGAGTAAGAACGTCTCTTTCGAGGATGGTCTTCATCAAAAAACTCAATCATAAAGGCAGTCTGACTCAAACTGCCTTGCTCTTGCTGCTTTTCTGTGGAATGGACTTTCTGGTGTGACTTTTTCAGCTCTGTATGATGATGTCTTAAGTGCTCTTCAAGTGCTGCCCGTTTACTGTAATGCCGGTGTGCACCAATATTTTCTGAATCACTTTGTGTACCATCATCATGCTTATTCCCTACAAGTAAAGCAAAAGAATATATAGCACAATGAAACAAAGAAAGACCCAACCCAACATATACAAAAAAACTCAAGCAGAAAACTAGAAAGGAAACGATTTCAAACTGGACTTCTCTTTCAACTCCAACAGCTTTCAGTACAAATTTCTCAGCAAATTTTGTACAGTTCCTGGAAAGGCAGTCAGTTTGCTGCAAGTCTAACAATGAAACACATTAGAAGCTGACCAGTAACAGGAGCGCATTTGAATTACCGTTTTCACCAATATTCTCATCTGTGAACGCTTATCATTGATACACAAAAGTCAGTATTTTACCAGCTGTAGAACAGCATGTTTTCAAATCATATTAACTTTGTTACACAGTGTGTTGATTACAAATGACTACTGACACATTCTAGGCAGGGTCAAGAGGAAAAAGAAAACCTTAAAATAGCCCTTCTGGTAGCGGAAATAAAACATTGAGAGCCACAGTTCATATTGTTGGATTCCTCCCACATTTACCATAGTTTATCATGAGAAATGTCTACTCAAAACTGAATTCCTTATTACACTTCCCAAGAAGAATAAGTTTTTCCATCATTCACCCCACTCAGTACCTGACATATGCATGTAAAATGGTTATTACTTATTCATTTCACAAACTACTGTGAGATTTATGAATAAGGATTATTTAATAAAACATGTATACTCCTATGAATACACTTTGCAATGATACCTGAAAAGGTAAGCATGGAAGGCTGGAACGTTGTAAGTCACATTTAACACACAGCAACTTCATGTACAATGACAGTGTCTACGCTCCTAAGTCTTTAGCTTAGTTCCTGGAAAGGAACAGTTTCACGTTCTTTGAACTCTTCTGGATCAAATCTTGCTCATGCATATATAGAATGTACAATTTGTAAATTTTTTTTATTCTCAAGAGGATAGCTTTTTTATGTTTTCTCACTTAAAACAGTTAAGATACACAGTTATTATTCAGTTAAATAGTAATTATATATTGGCTAATCTTACTTATGAGAATAATAGCACTGAAAACACAGCTGAAATCCCAACTTACATTCCTGTTTTCTACTTTTTGGAACAGTGCCTACAAAAATTATGGGATGCTTCATATACTTCCAAATAATAATAGTAAACAAAATTAATACCACAGTGAAAGCCATATAACATAATTTTACTACTGGGACTTTATTACAGAATATTGTAAGAAAAAGCTGAGGACAAAAAACCAGTAAGTTTTGTTTTGTTTTGTTTTTTAAATCGAACTTTCAGAGCAGTTAGGTATATTCTTTACTGAAAAATACAAGCAATGAGTGAGAATACAAGCAGCTCATAAAAGATTACGAAATTCACATATTTACTATGGCCATATGCACCCCATAACTTACACCTCTTTCAGATGAAAATTAATCAGACTTTGAGAAGCTTCTGCCAGGAAAAGGATTATAAACAAAGCCTCCTTCCTATTTATCCAAGTGTCATGGCTAATATTTAAAGAATGTTCATGAATACAATACAGTACCATGAAGACCAAAGAATTCTGTTCTGTGACATACTCTGGAAGAAATAATAAACTATTATTTTAACGCTAGCACATTAATATAATTCTGTTTACAGAAATTTTTTTAGGTTAATTTGGAAGAGTCAGTCTTAAAAAAGCAGACTTTTGATGAGTAAAAGAAAGCATGTTGTACCAAGTCCTAGCTAGTTTAAGAGCTAGACATGATAATGTTGTAAAATCAGGAAAATGAGAATTGAAGGGTTAACCCACTGAAATCGAAAACAGAAAATAAGAGACTTGAAAAAATTCTTCAGAAGTTTTAATTTTGAAAGTTCAAATGGCACTGCAGTCTTCATCTGAACACTGAAACTACTTTATTCTCTATTCCGCTAAGTGGCATTCAAAAGAAAGTACACTTATCATATTTAACATTTGATTTAATTTTATTTGAAATGTCACTGTCTGCAGTAAATGAACATTTATAATCACTTGGAACTGCATTCAAGAGTAGTACTCTTATAAATACAATATTCCACAAGCTTAGTATAAAAATTGAAGCTCTCGGTTTATTTCAGATTTCTGACTCAAACTTGACTTCATCAAATACGATCCATTTAAGCAGAGTAACTTCATGATGTATTCTTTGCCATAAATGATTTTTTTAGAGCATATGAATATTCACAGAACATACGCTATTGAAAGAGTTGCTAAAAGCATAAATTGAACTTCAGAGCTTTGATTCTAAAAAGCAATTCAGCTTTTTAAAGTAATGCATGGGAAAAACTGAAATAAAATTTAACTAAGGTTTGGATTTTTTCCTTTTAATTTTCAAGATCAATGTTTTAAATAGCTGATGCTTTCAGCTGTACTAGAACATCTCCAACTATTATACTCACTGTAAGAGGATTTAGTGTTTGGTTTCTTATCCTATTTTTAAGACTTAATACTGCAATAAAATTTCCCAGCCCAGATCCTTGTGCACATGTGGAGTACTCGTCATTTCAACTGAACTCCGCAAGGGCTCAGGGATCCTCTCACTGGCTGCTGGTGAGGAATCGTTGCTTTCAGAAGCAAGCATAGCTGGAATCATTCACTTTACCTTTCAGCCTCTTCAAGTACACTGGAACGTCACTCTTAATACTTTTGGAGTCCTCCTCTGTTGGTTCCCATATCATTCTGGGAGGATTGTTCTGCGCTAGCCAATCTGCTACTTTGCTCTCTGCAGCCATCATCACTGTTTGAAGCCCAGGCAGGTCCTGACCACTGGAGGAAGAAGGTTTTTTTGACTTGTGACGCTGTTCCGATGTGAATTTTGTCACGTGATCTTTGATCTTCACTTTTCCAGGAGTGTTGTCGTCAAATTCAATGGTAAAGGAAGCATGCCCTGTGGCTGCTGCATGGGAGCTTTGGGTGTCTTTTGTTGGAATTTCATGAATAGTGCTCTCTGCTACCTGTGAAGCTTGCTGGAATTCTTTGGTAGGGATTTCAAAATAACTTGGCTCCCTACAGAAAGGATAAAGTTCTTCACTTGCAGATGCAGACTGCTCCTCAGCTTGCTTGGCATCTGTGCTGCCTCCTATTAAGAAAAATAAGAAAATAGATTTCACAATACTTGGGAACTCCAGGTTCTTCAAGAATTTTCTGAATTCCTGTAAAGGCCACTTGGGTAATTTCTGGAATAAACAGTAAGATTGTGTAGAAGACTGAGCAAGGTAGTTCTGGAAAAACAATTCCAGAATTATAAATAAAAAGTTTCAAGGAAAAGACAGTTCAAACTTTACCGGTAAGGCATATAAAGTGGTAAAAATCTCACCTAGAATTTGTCAGAGTGCACTCCAAATATTTATAAAAGATGCAAAGGTCAGATGAGTTATTTGAACACGGTAAACAGATAAATCACATCAGATAAATAGTTGAGTTTATCATTATCGCAATTCCAAACTACTGGAGAAAAAAATCAAATCAAGGTGCCCTAAAACAAGTGCTACTGGTCTGGCTTCCATCTCCTGCAGTGGATAGTTAGTATAATTTTGTTTGGTAAAATTCTTCAGAAAAACAATTCACTCATTGATGAAAAATAAATATTAATTTTGGTTTGAAAAGTTTAACACTGATAAGCACGGGAAAGTGTTTTGGAATTCAAACACTTATGTTTCTACAAGGGACAAAACCAAAGAATAGAGCTAAATCCTGCTGTCATCTGCTCTTATTTTACTTGTTTCCTAAATTTGTACATGAACAGAAAAAGAAACAATAGCTGGAAACATGCATAATGTTACCAAGCCATGCTCTCAATGGCTAAAGAAAGCAGAATGTGGAAAAAGCACAGGGTAGTAATTCCAAGTTCCACTGTATAGCTGAACTGAACAAAGGTTAACGCTTCCTGTAGTTGCAGTAAAGTTACCAATGTTCCTTTAAGAAAGCACGCCTTCTGGTTGCATTTCATGAACGAGTAAGCCAGTCAAAATATCTAGTATAGAGATGTGATAAAAGCAACACAAGCTGGAGATGTCAGTAGCAATCCAGGTTAGATTGCAATGAAAGAATTCTGAATAGCTCCTATGTGATTTATCATGGACCACATTAAGACGTATAAGAAATCATTTCAGGTTGCCAAGTAAAGAAATAAGACTGCAATTAATAGATTTCTGGCGCTAAAAATAGCCACACTATATCAGCTGAGACAGTTAATATTTTTCTATGAAACTATTGTGCAATAAGGGAGCAACACAAACCTTTATACTGAAGTCAGGAGTTTAAGTGGTAAAGGATGTAGGATGTTGTAATGCACTTATGCTGTTCCTCACAAACACAGGCATTTTGTGAGGATTTAGAAAAAGGTTAAAAATAAAAAAAATAACAAGGATGGCAATTTGATGTAGAGAAATATACTTTTTAAGTGAAAGAATAATAGCTGGAAAAGTTAAAAAAATAATGATGTTATGGAGAGGAAACAAAAATAGTACACATTCTTTATTATTGCCATGTTTGGATACCAACTGGATAAAATAACTCTGATGCAGGTAACATAGCTTTTTTAATTAATTTTTTCTAATAACAGCTGTTGGAAACACAAAAGATATTCATAATTCAGACAGGTTTTTCTATTGTGCTGTTGCATTCTTAGAACTTCCTAGCTAACGCTTTTCACTGCACTATCAGCTACCTTATGTCTGTGGGGCAGTTTTCAGACACTGACAGTACCTCACTACTCCTCTCCCTGGGAAACAGAATGTCTTTTAAGTACCCTTCCTGAATACAATTATGCTGCCAGACACACAATATAGAATGAATCGATTTTATTGATGGAAAGTCCATTAAAAAAGCTTCTGTGTTTATACAGAAAATGTACAGAAATGAACAAAAATCACACCTTGCAGTTCCTAGATTTTAGGTAAAGTACCATCCCTCTCCATTTGTTTTATTTAGCTAACAAGCTGGAATGGATCAAGCTCTAGCAGGATCAAATCTAGAGCCCGGATCCTTACAATATGAAACACTGTCAATGAACAGGAGAGTAATCTAATCCACCACAGAGCCGATTCATAGATATCTTATTTTTTCCCCTGCCATGGTTCTACTCAGACTTTGAGTCTACAATTTCATACAACTCCAATTTAATTCCAACTCCAAATTAAGCAAGTGTTCAATGCTCCTTCAAAAGATAACTGCTAATATAGCGTGTTTTGAGAAATATTTCTACTTTTGGGTAAGGCAGCAGCAACCTACTGGCCACACAAAAAACATTATTTTTCAGTAAATATTAAACAGCGGTTCATAAACATCTTTTGAAAATCACAAGATTTTAGCCATCTGCATCGGATGTATGGCAATGAGGGGATCTCTAACACTGGTTTATCAGCATTAATGAAGAACTTAATGAAAAAATTTTCCATGTGAAACATGCCTGCACCAAATTTAACACCTGAAATCAGTTTATACGATGACATGCACCGCATTTGATTCCAATATTTTTAATTAAACAGATGCTAGAATACAGTTTGAATCTAAATTACGACAGTTTAATCAAAAGAAGTGAGAAAGTGAACTACAACTAAATTGTAAATTTTACTAAACCAGAAAAGTTTTTAGAAATTATTTAAAGAAAAATACGCAAAGTTAATTTTAAGTACTTAAAAATCCTATTTTCAGTCTGAAGTACTTGCATTTTTAGAAGAGTTAAATACATCAGAATTGATTAGGAATAAGGAACTGAAAACAATGAGGAAAACAAAAAACTAATACAGATCCTAATCTGAACCACCCTTCAGTATTTTTCACCCAAATTCTAAATGCAAGTCCTTACAGCTTTCTAAATATTAGAGAGTGATCTATAAAATAGCCTTACCTTTGAAATCCTATCATAAAATGTCATCTGCCAAGATGAAGGAAATTATATATTAAATAAATACAGACAACTTTAAGAGAAAACCCTTAAGCAAATACTGAAGATAGCAGTAATCACAGCTCTATAATATTTTAAACAGAATAAGTAGAGTATCCGTATAGCAAAAAAAGCAATTGCATGGAACTGGAAGTGTGTTTTGGGAAAATGAGGGGACAGCTAGGTTGTGAACTGCAATCTCTTCAGGGACTGAAGAGATTTCTGAACTGGTAAGAGTGAAAGAAAAGAGACAGAAAAAAGTAGCAGGATATCTGTTCATAGAGATCTCTCATTCTAAAAAGACAACTGTGCAACTCTTTCTACAAGGCAAGTAAGGAAGCAATACTGGTAGCTGCTACAAAGGTGTAGTCAGACTATTATTGAAACAATGAGTTTGTGTGAGACTAGGAGGGAAACTGTGTAATATTTGAGAAATCATAGGCTTAACCAAAGGGAGATTCAGGGAGATCCTTTACTAGAGAACATGTTTTATGAGGAAAGGTTGAGAGAGCTGAGTTTATTTAATCTCAAGAAGAGGAGGCTCAGAGGGGACCTCATCGCTCTCTACAGACAGCTAAAAGGAAGGTTGTAGTGAGGTGGGGACTGGTCTCCTCTACTGTTCCTGCAGTGAGAGGACCAGAGGAAATGGCTGTACGCTGAGACTGGGGAGATCCATATTAGATATTAGAAAAAAAAAATTTCACAGTGTGGGCAGGCATTGGAATAGGTTTCCTAGGGAGATGGTGGAGTCACCACCCCTGAAGGTGTTCAAGAAACATCTGGAGCTGGGTGATTTGGTTTAGTGGTTTAGGGGTTACAGTGGTAGTGCTGGGTGGATGATGGGATTGGATGATCTTGAAGGTCTCCTCCAATCTTGATAATTTGATTTGATTCTATTCTACTCTATCCTAATCAGAGATGATCATCAGCAATGGTCACTTTGTGACATTAGCAGAGTTGATTACAATCTGTAGGACTTTTGGGGTTTTTTAAGTCTTATTTCTCAAGTTACACACACAAGTAGTCAGAGTCTGAAAATTTTACTTGCCAACCTGGACAAGAAATATCATAGGTGTCTGTGCCATTCAACATAAACTATCAGATATGCAAAAAACTGCCTGTGTATATGAATATATTATCATCTGCAAAAAAAGGAAACCTCAGAAAATATTTTTCACAGTCTTCAGATTTTTAGTAGTGCTCTTTCTGCCTTAAAAATACAATTTTAAGAATAAAACTTGTAAAAGAAAATGATCTGGAATTCACAGAGCATTTATTGAAAAAATGTCTGTAAACCTGGAGCAATATATTTATTTGCAATAGGTATAAGAAGCAGCCAAGATACCATATGTACACAAAATCCCAAAATATTTTTAATGTTAGTTTTTTATTTGGCACTGTGCAATGATATGTGTAACGAAAAGAAGTTGAAGTTAGTGCTTTCAAGTGCTTAACAGAATTGCTTTTTTTCCCCTTTCTCTTTCTCTTCATATTTTTCTTTCTATTTCCCACTTACCATTCAGGTTCTTTTTTTTTTGCTTTAAGGTTGAATCACATTTTTCACTTTTTAGTTAAAGACAAGATTGAAACAAATGCATTTAATGATTCACATGGTATTAAATAAGATCTTTGTCTTTTAATGTTGTCATAACCAGTCTTATGAAAAAATATTAAAATCGGTCTCTCAAAATAAAAATATAAAACAGCATTGTATATTAATTCCCACCTCTCATTATAAATCACTTAACTACCTGCTTTAAAGCAGTTGAAGTGAAAAAAAGGTAGAACTAATTTTACTTAAATATACTGGTGTGACAGCTCTAAAAGGTTCTATAAGCTCCCCATGACATACCACACAGATTTGCTGCTAGAGCTTTGCAAAGCAAGCCTTACATATGCAGCACATATGCAGCATTTGCAAGTACTCCATGTCAAAACTCAGCAAAATTCTAGAGCAAACTTCTAGAAACTTTACTGTTAAAACTAGTGATTAAACATCACACATTACAGTGTGTGTAATCTCCTACACACACTGATTACACTGGTATTTCTAAAATAACTCTCAGCCTGCTTTACCTGAAAATGACACTATTTCTTAAATGTAAGGAATGTTTAATCTGACATATTGTTATGTAACACTGAAATTAAAAGAATACTTCATGTCAAAATGGAAAAAATTACTGCAGATTATTAGGAGTCTGCTTAAAAACTTACTTTTCTCTTCTTAGATTTCTGATAAAGAAATCAGCTACTACTGAGATCAGCACAGAATGTAGTTTTTGCTTTTCCAAGAAGTGAGAGTATAACACATGGCAATAATAATAATTACTCACCCAACAAACTTGCCAATAACATGAACATTTAACAGCTGCAGCATAAAGTCACAGTAGAGGTGTGACTTCATTTTAATATGGACTAGTAGATCTATGGATCATTAAATTATAGTAACATGCATGTCAAAAAACTTTTTTCTTTTTAAAGTTTTTCAGGCTATTCTGTTCTGTTTGCAAATAATTTTCATTAGTGAGTTTCTGTTGGGATAGAAATACAGTAACATTGAAATAATCTTATTAACTTGAGACTGTAAAGATTAATCGTATAGTTGGCTTAGCAGAAACAAATCTCCCACTTCTATCTCCTCATTAAACCTTGCCCCATCTCTTAGAATTCATGCCCATATATATTTGTTTATATTTTAAAAATAACTAAACATGACAGTCTTCTGAAGTTTCTAATTTTCTTTTGTACAAGTGTTTCTTTATAATGATTTCCTATCATTACAATGATCTACATTATAAAACCTAAGTACATGAAGAAAAAACATACTAACTTGTTGACAATAAGTTAGTTTTCATGGCATGTAATTGTAGGCCAAAGGGGCCCAAAAAGCTTATGACTTTATTCCAAAATTGCATGAAAACATTCAAAAAATCTTTTGCCTGCTTCTACACAGACGTTTTGTTCTGAGATTGAGGAAGTGTGTCCATAGAAGCAAATGTCAACTCTTATCAGGTTTGCCTTCTCAGACTCTCTGCCAACACTGTTAAAAAATACCTATACCAGCAACAACCAGACTAGTGGAACATACAACTAATGTCTACTCAGAGATTAAGTCTATACAAGTGACTTTAGTTCTACATCCTGGCAAATTAAATGGCTTTACAAAAATACCAGGTTTTGGATTTTTCCCAGCAGTGTCTTCCTATACCATTCCACATAATGCTTTTGTTTAGTATGTGCTTACTCAAGCTGAATTTCATTCTTACAGATTTATGAGTCTTTCAGTTTCAGAAAACAAAAGCTATTCCTACACTCCACTTAGACCAATACTATTCAGAGGAGATAAATTCATGATGAAACAAAAACAAACATAAAAGGGATTTGCAATATTAAAAAAAAAATTGTATTTACCAAGAAGGCTTTGGGCCCAAATTTAATTTTTATAGCATATACACATATATATATATGGAAAATAAACAAATTGAAATAATTTAGAAAACATTAATCCATTTTCTCTGTTCATCATTTAACTTATGCTGACTTAGCTAAGGCAAATCATGTCAAAAATACCCCCAAGGGTCTGTCTAGAACAAACTTATTTTTGTCTACTATTGAAACAGATGGTATCTTTGTGATTAGTTTGAGAGGAAGCTGGAATCTTATTTTTCTTGGACCTCAAGAACTAAGACAGAAGCACTGATCACTTACTGAAAAATCTCTTGATAACATAAATACAAGAGCATGCAAACCATTTGAAATATTGCTTCCGAAAAAGCAATTTAAAATTATAAAAATAATAGATACATTACTATATAGAAGCTGGAATCTTGTGTCATACCTTCTTAATGGCATGGCATTGCATCAAAACCACAGACTTTGGGATAATACTTTTTAATAATCCCATATTTAATGAGGGCAAACAATATGCCTGTTTTTGTAGATAGATACACGTGAGTAAGAAAAACTTGATGAATTCTTACTTTTGTTATATTAGTTTGCTACAGACATCTAAGCAATAAAACCACAGATACTACAGATTTTACCATCCCTGTTTTGGCATGTACAGCAAGATACTTAGTCAAAGGTTTCATAGCCAAAAGTTAATGCTTCCCTGCACTCCGGAAAGCAAGGAAAATCACATGGCTAGCAAGTGTATCAATGACATGACTCAAAGGCAAAAACTTAATTCTTTTTCTTTGTAAATGATGGCATACACACTTTTCCTTTTTGTTGCCAAAAATGGAAGTGGAAAAACATCCAGCAGTCATTGTCTCTCATTATTACTGCCATTAGGAACAAAATTTCTATTCCTTAGGAATGCTCAGAAGTGTTTGAAGAGCACTTTCTAGACAGATTTGAACTGTAAAGCTATAAATTATTAATGTAGGATATTAAACCTGTAGTTAAAAAGCCCCCACAGGAGCACACAATAGCATACTCTACTCAAGGTGAGTACAGTAGATGTTTATCCTCAAAAAAACAACCAAATAAGAAAATGTTCTATAACTATACTGCATTATGATGCAGTTCTTTTATATGTGAAAAAAATTGTTTAAGTTGTGCAAAAATGGTCACTAATGTAAATTATTTCCTCTGGTTTCCTTCTACCAGTCGTAATGTTAAAGGACTTACTTTACTGTCTGAGTCATGACAGCTTTGGAATATTATGAAAAAGGTCACTAAAGGTCATGACAAAAAGTTAATTCCAAAGACCTTGACTTCACTACATTGAAATATTCATTTAGTTTGATTTTAGATTTTAGACTTTGCTTCAATTTCTGCAAAACATGATTGATGATAACCATGGCAATTACTATGACAGGAAGAGAAAAATTCTCTCCTCAGTTAAAGTACTTTAAAAAACTGCAAACTTAAAAACTGTTGGACCCTGAATGCATGTCTAAAGAGCTACACAAACATAGTTGAATTTTGTCCTAACTTGAGTAAGTTTTAAGGTTGATCTCTTTATTAGAATAGCAGCCACTTTATTTATATGCCTGACGATAGATAAAAGCCTAATTATAGACACAGAGATTGAAGTTTTGGCAATACAAACTGTGTCTAGACAAGCTAACGAATTAAGGGGTCTGTATTATGGGGAAATAAACATCACTAGTTTAACTTCAGACTATACAAATCTTCACTGCAAGAATTATGAAATGCAATTCCCACTAATACAGCATTGTTGAATTACAGAAGATAATGTTAGCACAGATCACCTTATATAGCTAAAAGTCAAACATAAATATAAACCAGCACCATTTATTCTCAGAAACTATTTTGATAAAATATTCCTATGCATATAAAATGACAGATACGGATTAAACTGAAAAAGAAGACATTAGATCAGGCAATGTTATTTGCTATACATACTGATAGAAAATTTTATTATATACTAGAAAACTGACACGCTATATGTGAAATTGGTCTCTGGAAATCCAGTTTCTCACAAAATGTTTTTAAACTAACTTAAAATTTACTTAAAAACTAACTTAAAATTTTTAAGGTTTTCATCTTCCACACTATGAAACTTCCGAACATTAATACCTGTTTAGGTCCCTACTTAGGAATATATGCAGTATATATAAATAATAAAGACAAAAAATCCACACAAAAATAAGACAACACTTACCTGAAGCCCCTGCCTCATGCGTTTTTTCTTCATGCTTGCTATCTGGTTTACAGACACTTTTATCATCAGCTTCATCGTCACCCCACCAGGCTGGCTGTCCATACAACGGTGTCCCACGAGGCATGGCAGAAAGATCTATAAAATTAGCCCAAAGCAGAGGAAATTACTCTTCTGTTTACTTGAGATATTTAGGTTAAAGTAACATGAAGAGAAAGTAATTTGCTTGGATCATTTCTCCTGCAAGTTGAAGTGAAATGGTTGCATGCATTTGCCTAAATACAAAACAAACTTGGAGGCTGGATAACTGATCTGGGTTCTAAATATAAAAGCTTACTAACGACCTGATCAAAACTTCTGGCACAAATGTTTCAGCAAAGGCAGCTGACATCTCTTATTGTCACCCTGATATATCTGTAAACATTATTTCTTCTTTCAGTTTGAAGTCATAAGGATAGCAGTACATTCCTAAAAGCTGTTTGCTACTATTTCTGTGAGAAGATTCTCATTCTTACCCACACTGACCTTTCAATGAAATCTGAACGCACTGCATGAAAAACTGATCAAATTTTGCAATGTTGCCAAGGTTCCAAATTGCTGACAGCTACTACACAGTGCTGAAAGTTACCTTGTGTGTAAAACATTACTGAGCACAACCAGGTTTAAAGGTTGGGGGTTTTTTAAAGGTATTAGTTAATTATAGTACAATTAAAAGTGCTGTTTCTGATATAGAATGTATACACATGATTAAATATATTTAAATGCAAAGATTAAATAAGAAAAAAACCTGATATAATGAAGATTTCTACTCTGATGATAAATTGACTGGATTAGGTTTGATCTGATCTCTTGGAAGAACATTTAACTCTATAGAGATTTAGCTATTCTAGCATTGCACAGATGTTCTGAATATACTTCAGAGAGTCTTTATATAAAAAACCATGATCTTTTCAAATCTTGCTTAGGAGTTTGTCTGTTAATTTAGCTATTATGAATTTCGGGGTTTTTTTCAATGTTTTATACACTTGCATTCCAAAGATGCTTTCATAGCCATGCCAAAAGTTTCAATATGATTGACATTAGGTACTTCTGCTTTTGAACAACATTATACTTTAGTCAATACTCAGTTGTTTTTAAGAACTTAATGGTTGTCCAGAGACTTTGTGGATGACCCATCCCTGGAAGTGTTCAAGGACAGTTTGGATGGGGCTTTGAGCAACCTGATCTGGTGAAAGGTGTCTGCACCCATGGCAGGGGAGTGCAACTAAATGATCTTGAAGATGCCCTCCAACCCAAACCATTCTATGATTCTACACCTGTGCACTGAATTAGCAATAGTAGACAGCTATGCATATATATAGCAACAGTGAGAGAATCAACCCCCAAAAAACTTGTGAGAATTGCACTCAAATATAAATCACTATCATTAAGTTTGACTGTTATTTTTGGAAGAGTGAAAAGAAAAACAGAAGATGAGAAAAAACCCACTGTGCTACTTTATGTAGCCTTAATATGATGCTAGATCAGCCAACAAAACAAACAGGTTAATTAGTTATACCACAGAATCTTATGTGTGGGGAAGAGAATTTTTTCAAGTGTATCTTCTAGAAGAGTAGATTAAACCTAAAAAAACTGCACAGCCTTGACATAAGAAATGAGACCTAGACAGTTCCATAATAAAGAAACAACAGCACTTGATTCCTTTCTTATTCTTGTGGTTATCTCCACTACATTTCAACCAGCCTCACACTGAAGTTCATCACAGAATGAGAGAATGGTTTGGGTTGGAAGGGACCTGCCATGGGCAGGGATAGGTTGCTCACAGCCTCATCCAACCTGGCCTTGAAAACTGAGATGGATGGGGCATCCACAAACTCTCTGTGCAACCTGTTCCAGTGGCTCAACACTCTCCCAGTAAAATATTTCTTCCAAACATCTAATCAAAATTTCCCCTCTCTAAGTTTAAAATCATTCCCCCTTGTCTTATCACTATCTGCCTGTGTAAAATTTGCTCTCCCTCTTTTTTATAAGTCCCCTTTAGGTAATGGAAGGCTGCTATAAGGTCTCTTCAAAGCCTTTTTTTCTCTAGGCTGAACAACTCCATCTTTCTCAACCTGTCTGCTCTGATCATTTCTGTGGCTCTTCTCTGCACTTGCTCCAACAGGTCCATGTCCTTCTTATATTGGGGGCCCCTGAGCTGGACACAGTACAACCCACACAGAATTAAGACGCCTGCAGAAGAGTCACCATGACACATTACACAAATATGAAAGATGAAGTAGAAACAAGACTGAAGCTACAGCAGTTACAAATTTTTAAACCACAACAGACCGCTTAGGTTCTATCCTGATGCATGCTACTAACTATAAAACAAACACACAAAACTCCCATCCATTTAAAAAGAAAAACAAAAGAAACCAAACCAACCAACTGAACAAAATGGTAGGTGGTAGAAAGTACAAACTGTTTCTGAACAAATACTTTCAGTTAAACTGTAAAAATTAGCAATTTTCTGCCACAAATCCTGTAAGTTTGTGATTTTGGGAAAGAGACATGTAAAAATCTTATAAATGCTGATTAAATCTCTCTTTAAAAGTTTATGTGGATGTTACTGTAAAAAAGGCAGAAATTCAATTCCAAAACTTCTTATTTTAAGTCTGTTTAAAATTTCACATGTGTAAATTTTACTATCTACAGATTTTCACAAGCATCCTACCAAAGCAAATTAACATCCTTTCCAAGTTTTTGTGCTTCTGCAGCTAAGAAATGAACCTTACCCATTGATTTTTCTTCAGATTTCAGTGCTTCTGTAGTTTTGTGGTGCACTTCAGCTGTGGAGTCTGTTACCTTGGACTCCGGGCTTTTGGAGCTGCTTTGCTTCGATCCTTCTGCCTCTGAAGACTTTTGGGATAACTGGAGTTGGCTTGTGAATTTTTCATGCTACATGATGTTAAATAGAGAAAAAAACCCACAAATCCTCAAGAAGTGGGAAAACAACACCTATATTACTAATAACTACACAATGACAGAAGAACATCCAGGAACTGCACATTGTTACCTTAAGTGCTTCTTCAGGGACTCTCATCTCTCCCCTGACAACAGTAAAAAGATTAGTATGTAGGAAATGATAAGGAAAATACTGAAAAATTTATGAATTCACAAGAGGATTTTACCGAAAAGAAAGTTGTGCAGACTATTCTGCCACTGGAATGGTGACAGCTTTTACAAATATGTCACTGTTAGGACTATCATGCACTATCATACTCATCAAAGTAAATGCACGATGAAATTATTTACTACTTGTAAACAGAACACTGACTGGATACCTTAATGTTGTAATAATGTAAATAATTTTTTCATTCTGTACTTTGTTGAATAATTACTAGTAACCTTCTCTGCTCATACACAACTGCATATGATATAAATATTTGTCTATTTGCCTCAAAGAAAATTAATATTTCTTAGCAACACAGAAGATACGCATTAGACTTTAAACTGTAATTGGAAGTTGAGGTTTCTTGCAGTGAGAGACAATGAAATGTACTTTATCAACAGTTCAGACCAAGATACAGTTTTCTAGACTCTGAGATTTTTTCTAATATAGGCATTTTTGTAGTTATGAGAGATAAATATTTCAAAGTTCCTTCTCAAGTAGCATGAGAACCCTTCACTTAACACAACCATAGTTTTAACAAGAAAAGTATGTCCTGACACTGCATTTCATGGCAAGGATATCATATCCAAATCTCAATTTATCTTCTAACTTCAGAGTGATGTATGTCTGTTCTGGAATCCTTACATCATTCACAAATGTCTACAGAAAAAAAATGAGGAGAGAAAAAAATACTGTTAAATTCCAAAATAATAAAATAACATCAGTTAAATAATTTTATAAGAAAGTTTTCAGCACCACAAATTTTCTACTGGTGATTTGGCAGGGAATTATAAGGTTAAATTGCCATCTGTCTTACAAAATATGACAAAAGAAAGGTTAAACACCAACTGCTAACCAGGTTGCTGACACTACACCACCCTTGAAAAGTTTCTTCCAAGTTTAATCTTGTTAACAATATTTAGTAAATTGTTGATTAATGTTCCCTCAAATTAGCATCTCTACTTATAATTTTTCTTGCAGTCTCTTTTTCCAACCCCAATTAGCTGTCAGAATTGATTGATCACTATATTTGTATGGCATTTTGCATTGGATATGAGAGTTCTGAGGTAGCTTATTTCTAATCACTGTCAAAGGACTTAAAGAAAACATGGACCCAGTTAGTGCATCTGAGTAACTCCAAAAATCAGCTACAAGAATTCAATATATTGCAACTCTTAAAAGAGTAGATATAATAATATTTGTAAGCAAAAATAACATTACTATAACAGCTAGCAGTAAAGCAGAGCAAATTTCATAGCCTTGACAATACCTAGTGAAAATTCAGGTACTGTACAATAAATAATCCTCCCCTCCTTGAAATCACATAGTTGGAGAAATCAAACAAGCTTTCAGTGATTTGGAGAAGGACTTATGTACCTGAAGGTTTGCCCAATTTCACCAGTCATATCAGTTGGTTGTTACAGGCACTACAGATTATCCATCACTGTGATTTCAAGGTCCAGATTAAACAGAACAGTGAAAAACAACAAGGAATTTGAAAAAATTATGGTGGTATAGATTTCAAGAGAACACCTGAGATATAGAATGACTAATTACAGAGGCAGCAAGGACAAATAATACACATTCAAGTCAAAATGGATCTCAGATACAATTCGGAAGAGTCGGAAAACAATTTCATCTCTGTGGGAAAAAAATTAACTGAACATAAGTAGGGCTTAAAATTAGATTATTCAAACCCTAAAGAAAATTGCAGAAAGTCACCTACATAAAAGTCTGAATCAGGCACAAGCCTTTGTAAAGGACCAGGGGGAAAAATGGTTTATTCCTTCATCAGAACTGTCCCGTGTCTTTAAGGACTGATTTACCAGCTTAGGAAGGCAGGCTGTCAGCACCAGGCCAACTACCCAGGTTGAGAACATCAGCAACACTCGAAACTGCTTGTGGTCACTTCAGATACCAGAAATTAAGGATGATGACACACTAAGGTAGGAGTGGGCATCAGGACCTGAGTGTGCTCTTCTCACAACTTGCGCTTTTGCCATTGGAGGGGATCCTTAAATCTTTAGTTAGAGACTTCTACAAGAACTTGCCACCTCATAAAGGCAGATCTCAAAACGACCCTTCTGCTTATCCCAGGTCATATCACTGCTTCTACTACTCTCCAAATGAGGCTGATTCACTACTATGAAAGCGAATTGTTTCTTAAACTGAATTTGTTACCTTCAGAGAAAACTGAATTGTGTCAATATCTTATGGGTTCACTCAGTGAGAGAGAAATATAAAAGGGTAAAGACAAGTTTTGTATAGCAGAATAGAATATTAAGCTCTCAATTAAACAAATTAGAGATCAAGCTACAAAAAAACCCACAATCAAAACAGTAAATGTAACTCTGTATAATATTTAAGTCATTTTTGGAGATACAGATCCTTGAAGAATCTTTATAGAGTGGGAGATGACAAAAAACTTCTGCACAGCACTTTCGTTAAACTACTCCTCAAGGTTCAATTCAAATCTGCATTAAGAAGCTATAATTTACACTCTAAGCTACTCTCCCCAACATTCTCCCCTGGTTTTCTTGAAATCTTCCCCCTTCTTTTACCTGAAAAGAATGCAACAACTGGACTTATAAGAACACAGTATCTTCCTGGTAAGAAATGTGAATAATTAGGTATATGTCAAAAGTTTCTTTTTCCTCGGTGTGACTTCCTTCATCTTATTTTAATATATAAAATGAAGCTTTAATTTAGGGCAGATTTAAGGCAAATATAATTGTGGATTGGCTGATATGAGACTGTGTGTTATTTTATGAATTATTTATCAGTTTTATATTTTCCCATAACTGACAAAAAATGTACAGCTCATTTTTACTTTTCATAACAACTACATGTTAATACTACAGATAGGACATTAAATATCCAGAGTGCCTTTCTAAGGCATGTCTACTACTGATTTGTGCCAGTTTTGGGGACTCAAAATAATGCAACTCCACGGGATCACCCAACTTAAGAATTCTAAAACAACATGTACATGTTTCTAAAGAATGAAGCAACTGAAATATGCCATTTTATAAGCACTTTGAAATTAGGGATGCACACACACACAAGAAAAGCTTAAATAATTAAACAAGCCAAGAATCTGAATCTTTGAATGGTTGTCTTTCTCATGCAAATCTAGTATTAAATGAAGTCTGGAAAAACAGAAACAATGTCCTTCCCCAAAACAGTAAAAGGAAATTTTATTTCCTTTTGCTAAAGGAAAATAATGCCCATTTCATTACTAAGAAATTACCTACTTCATATAAAATATTTTCCACAGGAATAAGAAGAAAAAGTACAACTATCTACTGGTTTGCAAGCATGAGTAGTGTTTAATGCATATTTATTTCACTTTAACACTTTGAGAGCCCAGGGCAAATACCCATGTGAAGACTATCTTCAAGGCAACCTGAATTTTAGCGAACCAACAAAACTTAGGTCATCTTGCAGACACACATGTATATATGTATGTATGCACTTTTCCTCCCTGGTCAGAGTTCTGAAATTGCACATGCAGTATACTCAACTCAGAGAACTCTGAAGACAGTGTGTGCAGTCCACTGACACCCCCATGACTGAGTCGATGGTATACAACAACCAAGTCTCATTTCCTTTGCCACTGGAGCTTTAAGATCTCACCACATGCTTTGGGATGCAAAACAGAAGCCAGCTTGAGAAAGCTAGTTACAATGTAAATAAGGAATCTGTTTCCCCCTTTTTCCCCTGTTAAATCACTCCATACACATCTTTATATATTCACATGATTTCTAAAGCTTTATTCTTCAAATAATGAGAGTCAAATGTCTTTAGGCCTTCTAAAGTTTGCCAAGCTTTTCACAGTGCAGTCCTGAAACATCAGTGTGAAATGACTTTGCTATCCTGTAAATACTCCTGGAAAGAATGTTATTCAACAGGGCCATGGATGTTAATTATTTCTTCTGATAAATTTTTGAGTTCATAAGTCAAAGGAGAAAATACAGTTGATTTCTGTTGATACTAATGAAATAGCAGATTACATCTTAGCAACTGTACACATTTTCTCCAGAAAAGAGGAATTCCTTCATCGTTTTTGTATACAATAGAAGAAAAATAAGATTATCTAGAATAAGTCATGATAGACTATCAGAAATAACATTTTATTTCAAGTAAATCTGATTAAAATTTTAGTTTTGCTTTATTTTCAAATCTAGATGTCTAGGACAAAAATATCTAGATCTAGAAGCCCAGGATAAAGACTGCTGTAGCCTTTTCACTGAACTGACTGTGAATCAACCATGCATACAAAAATATTCAGGTATTAGGGCATCAGGTGCAATTACAGTCCAGCTAGTGAAGTTGGTTAAGACTCATAACACTCAAAACAAACGCATTGGTAGCAGCCATCTCCCCTTAAACTCTGAATTATCTTGAGTGCCTAAAGTGCATTACACCAGGAATGGACTAGTCCTGTATACTAAGAAAATCTTATCTTTTGATGAAGTATACAAAATAAGAAAAGGTAGAAGTTGCCGAAGCACTAGACGAGGCATTTGGCTGTGGTGTCCTCAGTGGAAACAGTAGACAGACTAAAAGAATTACTGCCTAGTTAGCAGTTCACTGCATGGTATTGAGGCATTGCATACGCTGTTCTGTCACACAGTTAATTATGGAGTTACAGAAATAATTACTGTGTTTTCTCTTTTAACCTGAAACCGGGTAGGCAGAGGTATGTAAGAAAAGCATAGAGGGAAAGCGATAGTAAGGAAAGCACTGTGAAGACAAAGAGCAAGGACTGAACTCTTAAGACTTAATATTCTTTGTCCTAAAACTGTGGGAAGAAAGAGTTCCTTTGATGTCTCTGAGTAAACAGTTAAAGAGTAACTGAAGTTTCACCTCAAACTTGAGAATGAATCAGATCAAGCGAAGCAAATCACAAAAAATATGTATGAAGGTCTTTTAAAATATATTTATTAAATTCCAGTTTTGTGACAAGGCAACAAAAATCTGAAGTTATGCCTATTGACTACAGGAGTTAGAGAATTAGGGAATAAAATCAAATGGTTCAGCAAAAAATCTCTATGTGCTGAATTTATTTTTCATCATTGCCTTGATACAGTGCACCAACTTTGAAAACACAGAGGTATATTAAATATTTAAGGACCGAAGCCTTTGTATGTCTACAACTGTTCAAAGGATATAGCCCTTCAGATTACAGTGGTTTCACATGGAGCTGAGACTCTGACTCCTTGGAAGGCTGCGTTAGTTACCTTAAAGTACAGAAAAGCTAATAGAGACAGACTGACAGGAATTTTATTTTGAAATGCACTTCAAGATGAAAGCGCAGTAACTTGAGATTTCTTCATCTATTTTTTTTAAGTATTTGAAAAAGCTATTCGCTATCATTAACTTTCTAAATATTCATTCGAATAAACAATCACAGATGAACTCATGATTTTATTCTGTACACATTCATGACACAGCAAAACATTTAAAGTTAACAACCACAACTAGTGCAAATGAACAGCTCATAAAGAAGTATCTAAAAGGCTACAAAAATATGACAAAGTTACTATATTTTAATTATCTATTGTAATATCAAAAACTTTTATAAAAAGTGATGCTTACCTAGACTGTGGTATACACAATTCCTAGAAAATCTTTAAAATGTAAAATGCCATATGAAACTTTACTTTGCTCATAAAGTTTTTTTTTTCCTGTATTAGTTTGTAATCACTTGACAGAAATTAATCATAGATATTTTTAACCAAAATTACTAAATTACTGAAAAACTAAATAGAGAATTAGTTAAATAGGTTTACATACAACACATACAATGGTTATTGCATATGTAATTTTTTTCCTACATGAAGTACAGTTTAATACTCTTTTCTGTATTATAACAGAAGAAAAAGGAGTAGTATATGAAATAAAACCCATATACTAATGAGACATTTTAGAGATTAAATTTTTTTTTAAACCCATTTGTTTAAATGGTTTTTTTAAGCATATCCAAGATTTTAAATATGTTCAAGATTTTTTTTTCTACAATTCTGAAATACATAAGTATAACATATTCTTTGTTACTGTTCCCATTTTTTTTCCTACTGCCAAGACCCCCTTATTAATGGACTTAACTGCAGTCCTTTAAAAAACATGCAGTGGAAAAACCCTGCAAAGACTACATTTTCCTTCTGAATGTTCCCCCATTTCCAATCTTGCATTAAAAAGATATTAATGTACAATTAATAATTGCTTGAAGAAATTTCAAATAAAACATACAGGAGACCCAGGGAGCTACCAATTTCTGATGTTAACTTACCCCATTCAAGCTGCCCAAATCCTTCACCAAGTGTTCATCCGTAGAGGCATCATAGTTAAGTACAGCATGTTGCTTGTCCACACTCCGTGACTAAATATATATATAAAAAAATAAGGTATGAAGCAAATAGCATTAATGGCTATTTCTTAGAGCAGTGTGATTATTTTCTTTGTACATAGTACATTTATTGAAATTATATAAAAAGTTAGTTGCACATATGAAAAAAGTCACTCTCCAACCCAACTCTGGGTACCCACAGCAGAATCCTAAAATTATTTCAGAATAATTATTTTCTCAGTGTTCTCCAAATACAAGTCAGATCCAGCTATATCTTATCCAAAGATTTTTTTTTCCCAGTTCACCATAGTACCATCAAGTGTTTAATCTAACATCATCATCATCACCTTTATTTCTCTCTCTCAACTACATGCATCTTTCAAAACATGACTATGATTCTAGGGTGTTGCTGTTCTCTCTGAAACACACCATTTCCTGTCACACATCTGGGATAATTACTATAATGTACAAGCATTCAAATTGCTTCTCCTTGATCTCAGTTTCCTGAGCCAATCAGTGATAGCCTCTTCACTAAACATCGGAGCAGTTCCTGAATTACTATTCCCATCAGTTCTGACTCTCCATCCCTTCTTAAGCACTTCAGTATCTATTTATTTAATGAATTCTTTATTTTGCATCCAAACATCAACTCACAGATGAGGAACAATCCTTGTTACCATTTCCTCTAAGAAACAGTTAAGTCCCTCATTCAGCACTTGCTCGTGGCCAAGTGTTGGCAGCCTCAGCTGCTGATGGCAAGCAAGGAAGAGGTGGGGCTGGATGTATGCTTCCTTCACGCATGCATTTGTTGGCACCTTGACATCTACAACAGTTCCCAAGTGAATGGAGCCCACAGCTCATCATCTACAGCTGTACACACTTGATCTCAGTCTGTTTGCCAGTAATTCTGCTAGTGCAGTGTCCCGACATGATGGCATAGCTTCCAACAGCATTCTTTCTAGTTTCAGGTTTGCATCTTCTATCCTTGCTACTCAACTCATTGTTCTATAATATTGCACAGAGAATGGTACATTTCTGTCTAAGACTTCTGTAATTGTTTCTGTACCAGCACCTGTGGTGTGTCAGTTCTAGGAGTCCCAGGTTGCCAGGGCATGAGCCAGTTCAAGGCATCAGAACACACAATTAGTACTCACAAGGAAATGTTTTCACCTTCTCATAATTCCATGTTTATCACCTCATTCCTTCTCCACATCTTCAGACCTCCTATTACTTTCCTTATTTGTTTTCAATTTACTTCCTCATTCTTCCTTTCCATGCCATCTTATGACTGCTCTGCTTTCTCCTCAAAGAAACAAAATCAGTCCTCTTCTGCTTACACTTACTATTTTAGACTTTTCATTTGAGCCAATTTGCTCTGCATTCTTGAGCGGTATGATGGGGCAATGGGGGGGGAAGCAGGATATCAAGGGAGAGGGGAGAATCAAGAAAGAGACAGACAAATGAACAAGTTCCCTGCCAATATGAGCTGCACTAATATACTACATCAGTTGAGTGTTTTTAATGGCATATGAAGATATGGCAGTATAGTTCATTTTCTACTAACTTAGTAACCTTTCAAGTGAAAACAAGTTAGCTCAATACAACCAAATTCACTGGTGTGGGTGTTCTCCTGAGCCTACAATGTCAAGCAAAGATTACACTTTTCCACACTAAAGTGATGCAGCAATACATCAAGAATTACCCTGTTGCTACCTGGGCTCTTGAAAAAAAATCTGAACTTCTTTCAGTGTCGTTCTTCAAATACAGACTGCATTAATAGTAATTTATTTTCTTAACCTTATGTGCTATGTCCTCTTAAAAATACTTCAAAATGGAAATGACAAAAAAAGATCCCCAAAGCTTCATGATACTTTGTCACATCATCTGAAATGTTAAGAATAATTACTCAAGTCTGTGGCTTTTAGAGAAACACTTGAAATTCTGTAGAACTTCTCGGGCTGAGATTACTTGCACATAATTGGACACATTTTTATTAATTGCAGCTGATCTTTACAGGTGCAAAGACTGTGCAAATCTTTTAAATGCCATTTTTCCTTTGGATTTGTTCCTGCAGCAAAAGCAAAAAAGCTCATGGGTCAAGTTTAAGCAGCGAAAGAAACAGGAAGAGGAAGGAAATAAAACAAACCAAGTGATGCAAAGGCAATCACTCACCACCTCCCACAGGCAGCCCAATGTCCAGACAGTATTTGAGTAGTGGGTACCTTCCTCAGAGCCCCTCTCCCTCAGTTTTTATTGAGAAGCACGACATTATATGGCACGGAACATCCCTTGGGTCAGTTTAGGTCAGCTGTCCTCACTGTGTTCCCTCTCCACTTCTCGTGCATCACCCCACACCTGAGACGCTGGAACAGGTTGCCCAGGGAAGCTGTGGATACCTGATCTCTGAAAGTGCTCAAGGCCAGGTTGGATGGGGCTCTGAGCAACCTGGTCTAATGGAAGGTGTCCCTGCCCATGGTACAGGGGTTGGAATGAGATGATCTTTAAAGTCCCTTCCAACTCAAACCATTCTCTGATTAGGAGGAACAGAGCAAGAGAGAATGCCTTGAAACTGTGCACACACTGTTCAGCAATAGCTAAACTATTGGTGTGTTATCAACAGTCACAAATACAAAACACAGTACTGCCTAAGGGCTTCTATAAGAAACAGCCCAGCCAGATACAGTACAAAGATTTATATATGACTGCAGAATGATAAAAATCACAGAATAACTGTGTTAAGACACTCTTCAATTCAATCCAGACTAGTAATAAAATATTCAGAAAACAGAAAATAAATGTAGTCTTCTTTGCAAATAATTACGATATTGTGAATAATGTAGATATTTTTATTTCTTGGAGGTGATTTCCCCATCAAGATACAAAATTTCTAAACATAATGGTGAAAGAAAATGCGTTATTTATCCACAAGCTAGCTGTACTGGAGCAGTTAGTTAAACACAAAGACTTCTCACTATGTTTGAACATATTTACAAAATAACACATTTAAAGCAAATCTGTATTCCCAGATGTGAACAAAACCTCTTTGAACAACAGTGTTAGGTACAGATCTGAGGTCTATCAAGCATGCAATGGAGTTGAAATGCTTTTTATTAAGGCTTTTATAACATGTTTTCTCTAAAGCAATTATGAATAAAAGCATTAAATTTTGCTTTCTTTATCATGCATTGTCCACATGTTTTGCAGTATGAGAACAACTAAGTTGTCAAGAGTGGAAAGGAAGGTCCTACACAAAGAGCTATACATACAGAACAAGAACACATTATTAGCTTCTCTTTTGGTGGGTTCCTCCCCCTGAAGCACTGTGTGGTGTTACAGTCATGCTGGCATGTAGACCTAACATAATAGCAGGCTAAAGAGAATATTCTTGGAAATCACCAGGCCCTTGATTCTTTTTACTAACTCTGAAGTCAATACACAACAAATAACATTTGTAAATAACTTAAATCTATTCATAATATTAATCAAACAGGCAGCTACCTTTGAAGGTAAAGCTCTGTAACACAAAAGAATAAATGCTTCACTCTAAGGACTAATCAACTACAGATGGCATAGCAGAGAGAGAAGAAAGAAAACAGTTCCTTATTCAGAGACAACAACCCTTTAAAACAAGTTACTAGTAAAATACAAGTATTTTTTTATTATACCCTACTCAGCAAGAACCAGTGGGGTGAGGTTTTTTGGTTGCTTTTCTTGTGTTGTTATTTTGGATGTTGGTGGGTTTCCCTTTGTGTTCGTCATTTGTTTGGGTTTTTTTAATATTTCCCACATAAATCACCAAGACATCATCCTGCCTGTCTTTAAAGAGAAATCAAGAGTATTTTCAACTGCTTTCTAACATCATCAATAAAACCTCTGGATGCCTTCTGAGGCTGAGTGTCAAATGCAGTTTACTAGAGATATTACATTCTGAGTAATACACATAAAATTAGGTCTCCAGGCACTTCATTTGCAAGTAAGATTCTAATTTGGCCATTAATGGCTGCATACGTAACTTTTGGGAACAAAAAATTCAAAAGAAAGTATTTTATTGAAGGGCTGGAAGGGTTGAGAATATTAGTTTTGAAGTTCAATCTTCTTAAGGGTTCTACAGAAAACAAAGAAAAGAATTTAAGAAGAAACTCCCAAAATGTTACCATTAACCATTTTAAAAACATATTTTAGAAAAAGGCAGCTCAGAGGACAGCTTTGATAGGGCAAAGTGCATGCAACACAGTACATAACAACACAGTTATACACATCTAAAGTTCTGCATAGTGATCCTCAAAGTTGAGGAAGCTACTAAAGTATAAAGCTGTTTTAACTTGTATATTTACAATTCCACTGAAACTGAGTCATTCAACTTCCTTAGGATAGAGAAATACCCGTCTCCACTAATTTCATTTTCCTTTGTATAACACAATCAGGGCACAGGGATAGAGTTACATCAGATCAAGTGACTAAATTAGATTACAAGTTGCAGAAAAATAGGGCTCTTTTCAAAAGCATCCAGAACACTTAACATTGTTACTTTTTATGGAACACTGTACTTTCTGAACTGATCATATTGTGAAATTTATTTCATCTTCCATTCTGAGTAGATGACTTGAAGAAAATGTGATTCTCTGCACTTCAACAGTAACTGTGTGGTCGATGGCAATATATTTAAACTAAATTTTATTCTATGGACAGAAAAAAAATCACAGAAACAACTGCTCCCACAACATCTGGGGAAATTATTTATCAAAAGGAATACATGAAATTGGTGCATTAAGTTCACAATTTGAGCAGTTGCACGTGGAAGGCTGATGCAATTACCTGTAACATCAGCTCACAGTCATCTCTTCCAACAAAAATCATTTCTCGTGGCAGCCTATGCCGGGTGCCTCCACTGCTCACCAAAAACCAGGATGTTAAGCTCATTTTCTGCTTAGCTGATAAATCCCTGGCACAGTTACGTCATCCTGCAGTGAGAAAGAAAGAGAGACAGAGAAATTCATTTTAGTTATTTTTAGCTACAGATTCTGCTCAGCAAACACTGTGAGCAGAATACAAAAAGCCTCTGAAAATACAGCATTCTCAGTAACATGTACCAAATCCAGCAATCACAGGAAGTGGCAGGCTTCAGATTTACATACTCTCAGGCTGCTTCATGCAAGTAGGCAAATTTAATTGGTAACCTTCTGCAAAAGGAACAAGCAGCTAGCTAATGCCAAAGTCATATGTCAAGTTGTCAGAAAGCTTTTAGCATTTGACTGCTTATTATCAAGATAATTGCTACATTAATGCTTTACTACCACAATCAATAAACAACGTGGCAAACATTCACAAAATACAGCAACTAACTTGCATCTGTGTCATTACATTTTCCTGTAAAAAAGAACAACCTCATCTGGTTTTAAACTCAAGTCCTCTGTACAGCACCAAATGAAAGTTTAAATTAAAGGAACTTTTGCTTCTTATTAACCTCAGATTTTCTCAATAAAACTCTTGGAAATTTAACAGTGCACATCTAGTATTGCAAACAAAGCAGAGGAAAATTAAGAAATCAGAAGTTATCTTGAAGTGACAAATCTGAAAAAAGCACTCCTATAGAACTTCACCTTAATTTTCCATTAAAAAACTCAACACACTATATACTTACACGTAAAATAAAATGCATAACAAAACAAAAATTGAAAACCAGATAAAATCTTTCATGGAAAACTTCTTCACACAGTATGACCTACTTGAAACTGGACAAAAATATGATTAAAAGCTCTCTTCAGAGTATTTCAATGGCTGATAGTTGGAAAAACTTTTAAGAAGTATTCCAAATGTCTCTTAAAGGAAATGCAAGTCAAAGCAATTATTTCATTCATTCATAACCACTCTGTACTCATTAAAAGAGAGGTTAAAGAAAATCAAAAGCAACCAGCCTAGATTTCTTGCAGTACCAAAGAGCTGGCATTTCTCTTCTCTTTTATTTATATGTCATTTAGTGAATTTATGCAAGGTTAACAAATGTACCATAAGTAGACATAAGCCTGTAGTGGACTTGAACACAATGTGTATAATAACAAGAATTCAGCGAGGTCCCCAAAATCGAGACTAACATGGAAGCAGTGACTAAGATAACACTGTTGTGTTAGACCAACTACAATCAAGAAGAGACACAAGTTACTAAAACTTATAAAAAGGACTAAGTCAAAACTGCATGTGAAATGACAAAGCGGATATTTACAAAAGAGTGAGTCAAAAGCACACCATGGCAGGTGCTAAAATGTACCAGCAGAGCTGTCAACAGAATTAAAAAAAAATATTGCAATTCACATAGAAGAATTTAGAATGATTTAATGTGCTAAAGAGTTACTTAATAAAAAAGTAAATACGCATTGCAATAGTGTTCCCTTCTATAATGATACCTATGATAGGATTATCTTTCCACAACTGTATCACAACACATTCTTCAAGTGAAACTTATGTCTACTTATTGTTATCCAACTCAACTAAGGAAGTGATATAGCATCTCTAAAATACTTTATTCCTTGAAACTATAAAGATTAAAAATTACATCTACAATAAGAACTTGCTGAAATAAAATTTAAAGAGATCTAGTTATCAAATAAGTGTTTTAATAATTAAAAGTTTATTCGGCACCTTTAAAGGAATTAATATTTGTATTTTTAATTTTATCTAGTTTAAAACAAGAAGATAAACTGGGTCAATCAAATGACATTTTTCCATTTCCTTTAAGAAAGGAAAAGGAAGTATCAAAAATGGCCAGCCTAGGTTCCAGCTTTTAACAAGTAAATTAAACGGATGTTTGACAGCAAGCATGCTGTTCAATATCAAAGCTCCTCACTGTGTTTATATTTGACTACCTTTTAAAATCTCCCATCTGTTTATCGTAACAACATTTGCACCATTTAGCCTTCCTGCTCTAATTGGAATTTCATATGAAAACCTCCAAGAAGATATAAATAAATTAGAAAACTAGAAAAATTTCTTGGTCAAAGACTATGTTTTAGTTTACACAGGTAGACTGTCTATAAAGGAGAAAAACTATTTTTATTTATAAAACAGACAAGTAGGTCAATAACTAGAGCTAGGGAAAAAAACCCCAAACCCAAACTTCCCACAAATGATAAAGCCTGACAACAAACAGAGTAAATTAAGCTATCCGAAATAATTTTAAAAAATGTATTATACAGAGCAATCATTGCCACATAGCTTGGCAGCACATTTGTAGTTAAAAGCCCATCACCATTTCTATCGAACTTAATAATGTTGTTCTTTTCAAACAGTGCTGTCTCAACTGCGATGAACCATCAACCCAGATACATATTTTATTTTAAAGTATACTTTAGAATAAACCAATGCCTTTGATCAAAGCTATGCTGAAATCTGCATAGCAAAACTGGCTGAAA
This sequence comes from Manacus vitellinus, assembly GCF_001715985.3. Classification (NCBI taxonomy): domain Eukaryota; kingdom Metazoa; phylum Chordata; class Aves; order Passeriformes; family Pipridae; genus Manacus; species Manacus vitellinus. Next base: position 24,041,072 of record NW_021940864.1, on the reverse strand, counting down.
ACAGGATACAGTAGCAACAGTTGCTTAATATCAGAACAAAAAAAGTGCATTAAAAATTGGATATGAAAGTGCACACTTATGAGTAATATAGACAGTATACGGAGAAGTACATTGCACCCCAAAAACTTAATGGAAGCTTACAGCATTTTGAATACACTACTGTGTTAAGTACTCCAGCTGTAGTAGTCTGAACAACACAAAGATGAAAGATGCTTCACTCATTAGGAGATACAAAATGAAATTACTATATGACAGATGCAAAATCATCAGAAGAAGTGGCTCTTTCCACAGTGCTAATTTATGTCATGATAATTCTCCCAGTGAAATGTTACGGATACTAAAAGGTTACACAGGGTTCAAAAAGCAATTTTTTTCTTCCATGAGTGTTTATTATTATGCCTGGTAAATGCACTGACCCCACTAATAGCTCAGGAAGAGCATGTGCTGTGTATTTTGAGAGGCTGGGAATATGCTCTAGTGAGGTTTCACTATCATCCCACTAAATAACCTCTCTTCCTTACCTACCCTTTGTTTACGCATAACGGGATACTGCGGATACTGTCCCAGATGGACTTGTCTTACTCCAGGACAGACTACAGCTTTCAGAGGAAGTATTTACCGAAAATATTTCTACCCTGGAAAAAGCGAATTTTAAATGTTTTATTGAAGCATTTTGTTTTACTAGTCTTTCCTAAAATGTCAGTATTGTCTGGTAATCTTCAAGCAAACTAGAAAATATTTCATCAAGACTCAATCATTCAAAGCAATACTCCATTCTAGATACCTGGAACTTATTTGCTGAGACATTTATTGCAGCTGCAAAGTATTTCCTTTTCTGTAGAAAAAACAGCATTTTATAGTGAAGGACTAAGGATTTCAAAAGGCAGTAACCAGTGTGTAAGAATGTGGGTAATAAGTCATTTGAAGCAGATGATGCAGCAAGAGGAAAATTGGCTGCATCATCCCTGTAAATATAATTCACGCCTAAGAACTGAGGCCCTGCATTATGTGGCCAAAAGATGGGTGTAACCAATTTCAAATGTTCAGAGAAACACTGTCAAGATTATAGTTTTGATACAGTCATGTTATTGTAAATACAAGTCCTTAATGATCTCACATTTGAGTAATCTACAGTTTATGTTTTTTTATTTGCCTGTAACTGAAAATAGTTCCAACTAAACTATTAGCAAATACTGAGGATCCAGGCCTAGAGAGAAACAAAAACCTACGCTTAAAATTTAAATTAAACGTAATATATGTCTGAAATTCCAACTTTTAAGCACTGCAGTCCTCCAAATAAAGGCTGAAAATAGTTTTATTTTAATGGTACACAATTATCCTATTACTGTACAACAAATATTAATAACATTAAAAAAGCCCTGCATCAAGCTGACACACAACAGTGACAAAGTTGGAAGTCCTATGTTTCCAATTATTTGCCCTTGTAAGTTCCTGTTTCCAGCCGCTACAATATTTGCTAAAATTTAGTTTATCTTCTCATACAATTGCCTAGTATATTTGGGGAAATTTCTGAAGAAATGACCGAAACATTTCTATAACAAGGTTAGAGTAAAATATTCTATGTTGCTACCTTTAAAAAATATTAGCAGTACCTCATGTATGTAAATTGGTAATTGAAATGTGGCAGGAGGCCTTAGTATCAATGTGTACCTTGTACTATTGCTCTTGCACAAATCTATCGAAATGCAGACAAACAACAGGCTTTGGAAAGCTTTCCATGTGTGTATCACTTCAATAAGGACAGATGTAAATTCTCTCAATATATCTGCCTACATAGATGTAGTTGAACAAAATTTTGCAGCATGCTGTTTTTAAAGTTATAGTGCCAGTCAGACCCAAAAATAGGGCATCTTTCCCCACCACTCCCAATTCATCTGCTGTTGAACACAAACATGAGAATAGAAGACCCAGAAGAAGAAAACAGCACCACATCTGACAAGACACTTGAGTCGGAGTTAGGCAGACTCTGGAATGAGGAATCAAGAAAGGTAAATGTCAGAGGTAAGCCATGACAAGGGAGAAATCAGAATCAACAGCATTAATGGAGCCAGTAATGACTGGAGGAGACCTGAAGTTGAAACAGGTAATCAAAGAAATGCTGTCAGCAAACACCACCCCCTGGAAAAGTGCCTACCATGACTACTTTACTGATTATTGAATGTAATAAAATATACCCATGCCAGCAGTTCTAATTTTGACTGAAATAGAGAAATCCTTGCCAAAGGAAGAAAAGACCAATCTGAAAGTAACTTCAACCCTGAGAAGATTACTGTATCCATATAATTGATATTAAAAAGTAATTTATAAATATAATTGATTTCAACCTAGGAAATTCTAAGTGGAACACAGCACAATATTGTCTACTCTAGAAAACATTCTGAAGTGGGGTAGTATCACAAAGTGTTCCATGTGCAATCATAACTAACCTACTTACATGCATTAGAAAATAACCTTTAACTACATCACCACATATTTTAATCAGGACTCTATCGTACTCAGGTTAAAACAAAGACCTTAACAGTCAGTTAATCAGTGTGGGGTTTTTTTCCTCTCTTCATCAATTGATTAGCCTGTGTCTTGTTTACTGCACATCACTAAAAACCTTTTGTGAATTATTAACTTCCTACTGACTTCATCTGCCATGCTCATCACCACCACATGAGAATTTCATTAACATTTATGGTAAAATCTCCACAAGTAGCTGTACAGAGGGTTTTATATAAATGGGGAACTGTAGAGAGCACATTTTAACACTAAAGTATCCTAGTCTTGAATATTTAAGTTCCCAAACCATCAGCATTTCATCTTAAAGTACCTAGTTTTACACAACACTATCGGTGTTCAAATGGTCTCATTTATTTCTGGTACAACTCTGAACACCTAATTCTTTTGCAAGTAAGGTTAAAGACACATGTAGAGTGGCTAGAAAATTAAAACCACTTTTCCAGTGTAAGGGTAGATGGCTCCTCTGCCATCATATGACTATAAATACAAGAAAATAAGTCATGATCTAGTATAGCTTCTAAATGTTTAGCCATTAAACTATCCTTGGTGCTTTCACAATTCTCTGATCCTTTCACTGATCACATCGCTTTCAGCCCTGAAATGGAGACAGGGGTCTCCACAGACAACAGTGGAGGAATTCTCTCCAATTCCTATGGCTAGTACATCAAGTGAATTCATTAATAAAGAGAATATCTTGTGCAGGGTAAAAAACCACCCCCACCCCCTCCCAAAAAAATGTGCAGGGCTGAAAAACCTTTCATTGGGAGTTGGAATTCAATCTACATAAGCCATACTTCATGCCACAGTAGTGTGCAATGTTGCTCCCCAAAACCCTTACATAAGAAAACACCCATCTAAATTTAAATTGTTTAGGTTAATGATCAATAAAAATATTTCTGGAAGAATTTATAGACCTTTTGTACACACTCACAATGTACTTCACAAGCTGAAACAAGAAAAACTACAGTGTTGGCCAATGCTTGCCAAGCGACATGGGATACAGCTATAAAAGTATAGCACAGTGAAAAGACACTTCCTGAAGTAATGTTTTGGTTGAGTGAAGTTGTATCAAGTTGTCAAGGGACAATACTTTTCTCTTTGAGGCTTGGTTAATGTCACAACATGGTTAGTGTCATAACAACATCCACAAAGGTAAATCAACATATTCCTTTAAAAGGTTGTTTAAAAAAAAAAGTTAAAGGAAGCATAAGTAAGGTAAATTATGCTTAAAACCATTAAAACTCTTCATCAATATGAGAAGATGATCTCACGTACTTAGGAAAAATGACAAATACGATTCTAGATTTTCAGCAATTGTACAACAAGCCAGAATTGTTATTTTCAAATATTTCACTGACTGGAAAATTCACTCGATCACATCTCTCTAGAAACATTCAAATGCTATATACAGGTCTGAACAAGGAGTTGTTTCCATTTACACTGATATAAAGAAATACTGATATTAGTTATAAACTTCATTAAAATTTTATGCAATTATTTGAGAGCTACACTGACACAACAGAGTAGAACTGAATGGCCAGCATGCAAATGGGTAAAGTGGAAGAAAACAGGTAACCCAAGTGAAAGAAAATTCAATTTAACTTCCTTGCTCAAATAGGGAAGAAGAGTACAATCAGGATGACTGTCCTTATCACTAAACCAAAACATCTTACAAAAATCTCAGTTGCCCTTAATCTGTTGGCTTCTCTTCTAAACTTACTACAGTTTAGCTGACAGGGCAACTGAATGACAGCCTTAGGTATTCATTCTGCTCCTGAAGTATTTGACCTGTTCCACCTCAGTTGAAATATCCAAATTTACCCACCATTTCTTGAAAAACAGATAAGAAAATCATACTGAAGCCTTATACGGCGTTTAAAGTGTCATTTTCAGTGTACACTGAAAGATGTAGCCATGACTAAAGTCTACAGAAAAAGGGAACCACTAAGAGCAAAGAAACCTTCTTATAAACTACTCTTGCACTTAACTCTGCAAAACCATTCTCTTCTACCTTCTTTGCCACTCCATGCTTTTAGTCTTTTTGTTGTTGTTGTTGTACCTAGAGATGGAGGAGGAGAAAAGGCAAAATAAGAATATGTAAATTTCCTTGAATCTTAGTCTGAAAAATCACCTTTTGTTTACAGAGAGGGAAAACTGCTCACTTGCAATGTCTGCTAAATCCAGTATTATAATAGGATTTTTTTAAAAGCTATTTCAAGCTTGAGAAGAAGAAAAAAATAGATATTATTCAACAGATGAGAAACAAAAAACAGAGTAAAAAATTGCCTTTATAAAGCATCAGGAGATCAAGCTAAGTCATGCCCCTTGCTTCTTTTAGTACACATCCTACATAGGTAGATAAGCACATTATCTATACTGACTACCATAAAAGACTAACTAAAACAACAAGAGTTGTAGAGTTGTACCAAATCAATAAAGCTACAGCAGTGTATTTCTCAGGCAGTCTGTGGCTAGGAGAAAAAGCGTGAGTGGAAAAAACCCTCAAAAACCCAAACTAAAAAAAAGGCAGGAGAGAGACATACAGCCACACCTTCTGCTTTACAGTGGTGCAACTGGAGGGTACAGTCTGTCCATCTAGCCCTAGGATCAGATTATCACAGCAGACTCCTCAGCATCATTTGAGGGAAGAATCATTTATTCCTTATATTTTAATTACAATAAAATTGTAATTAAATAAATAATAATAATGTAATTAAAATAAAATCCTTCTAGATGTGAACGCTACTAAGGATAGAGAGATATTTTCCTCCTGCATTTAAGGAAATTAAAATCTCTACAGAAGGGACCCAGATACTCTTCTTGCCCTACAGGTCACCCCATACATCTGATGGAATGACAAGAGAGCAGCTCAGGAGGCAGTTGCCCTCCGTCATGCAGCAAATCTGTCCTGTAATGGTGCTGCAGCTCTGGAGCTGCACAAGCATCCTCTCCCTCTGGTCCAGGTCAGAATTAGATCCATGTCTATTTTATTGCTGTGACACACAGGAATAGCTGTCAGAACAGCCACTGAAATAGACTCCCTTTTTCTGCCAACAGTGCAGCTGCACTGAAAGTTGCTTTGGGGTTCTGATTTTTAGGGACAATGACTTAAGAAACCTTATCCTACTCTGTTTTTGATGTAATAATGACTAAAAAAAAAAAGCCTGAGATCTTGTCCTTTGCTATTATATAAATATTGACATACAAATAATGCAAAGAAAGGTACAAAAAATAAGGCTTACTTGATGGCTATCAATCATTTCAGCGCCACAGTATGCAAAAAGATACAGTCCACTGACTATTATCTGCTGCTGTTATTTCAAGAGGGCTCCAGTGATACAGCCAGGAACAGCCTGAGGAGTATCAAGAAGGATCACCAAGCCCTGGGAGCAGTGGTAAGGCACTCAAGCACAGGCAGTTTTTACATCAATCTTCCCAGTTAAAGGGAAGGGTTTGAAAGGGCCAGCTGAATCTGGAAAATCAATAACTGGTGCCACAGCCAGAGGTTTGGCTGCTTAAGACCATGGGACTCCCTTTGAGAAACCTGGTCTGCTGGGGTCCATCTGTTAGAAAAGGAGAAGAACATCTTTGGGCATAGGTTTGCCAAGAAGGTGAAGAAGCCTTTGAACTACAGTTTCCAGGAAGGCATCACAGAGACGTGGTGAGAGATGGCTACTCTGACTGCAGTGTTGGAATGGAAGAATATAGGCTCTTTAGGAACAACAGGCCAGGCAGACAAGGAGTCTCAATGACCAGAACAGAGCTCCACCTGGGGATGGATGAGGAGCTGACTAAGAGCTTATGGGACAGGATTAAACGGAGGGCAGGGTTAGGTGACATTTTAGTGGGGATCGGCTACAGGTAGACCAGGAAGACTGTGGAGATGGGGCTTCTACAGACAGACAGGAGCGTCCTCACATTCAGAAGTCCTGGTCCTCACCCTGGTATCTGTTCGAGGGATAACACAGCAGGGCATAAGCAATCCAAGAGGTTCCTAGAATGCACTGATGATAACTTCCATCTCCAATTGACAGAGGAGCCAAGAAGAAGAGGTCGTACGGTGGATTTTGTTCTCACCAACAAGGAGGAGCTGGTGGAAAATGTAAAGCTCAAGGACAGTCTTGGCTTCAGGGACTCCATGGAGGAGTTTGAGATCCTTAGGGCAGCAAGAAGGGTGGACAGCAAACTCACTATCCTGGACTTTAGGAGAGCAGACTGTAGCCTCTTCAGGAATCTATTCCTTAGATTACCATAGGATACAGCCCCAAAGAGAAGACAGGCCTAAGAAAGCTCATTAGTATTCAAGGATCACCTCCTCCAAGCTCAGAAGTGATGCATCCCAACAAAGAGAAGTCAGGCAAAAATGCCAGGAGGCCTGTGGATGAAAAAGAAGTTCCTGGAAAAATTCAAATACAAAAAGGAAGCTTACAGAGGGTTGAAGCGAGGACAAGTAGCCTGGCAGGACTACTGTGTGAGCAGCCAGCGATCAGGTTAGGAAAACTAACACCCTGATAGAATAATCTGGGCAGGGATGTCAAGGGCAACAAAAAAAGTTTCTACAGCTATGCTGAGATACAAGAAAAAACAGAGAAAACTTAGGCCCTCTCCAGACGGACAAAAATGTTACCTGAGATATGGAGATGACTGAGGCACTCAACAACTTATTTGCCTCATTCTTCACCAGCAAGTGCTCCAGCAACAGTGCCCAAGTCACAGAAGACAATGACGGGGACTGGGAGAATAAAGAACCACCTACTGTACGAGAAGATCAGGTTCAGATCTAAAGAACCTGAAGGTGCACAAGTCCATTGGATCTGAAGAAAGATATCAGCAAGTCCTGAGGAAGCTGGCAGGTGAAGCAGCTAAGCCACTATCCAAAAAAACCCCCACCAAACCAAAACCACTAAAACAGAAACCCCAACCAATCTAAAAGCTATCAAGAAGGAAAAGAAACCAAACACCACAATTCCTAACAGAAGCTAGGAGATCACATTGTATTAAGAACAGCAGATTGAAACAAAGCCTTTGCCAACCTGACAAAAAATAACATACTGTGATATCTTTACAGAGAATACTGTTAAATAAGCAAATTCTTAAGACTGATTAGAAAACTTTGCACGAGACTGGTACTGCACTTGAATATAGTCCTACATAGCAATCGTAAGCCTTTTTAGTTTAAAGTTATCCTGTTTAAACAGTAAAAGCATACTTTGTTATTGGCCACTAGGATAAAGCCATTAAGACTTTAAAAAATGTTCCTATTTTATCCTTTGGTAACAGACAGTAAGGATATTTTGCATTTATTAAAGAAGCAGACAGCTCATTTTGCATTCCTAATCTTTACAACCATAGTCAAAAAATCATTTATCATGAATTTTGTTTTCTGCAGCCTTACTACACTGAACGGCAGTACTTTTCAAAAGCTGCTTTCAATAAACAGCTAAAATAAAGGCTAATGACTGCTTATAAGAATAGCTTAATTTATGTACAAACAATCAAGTGTTCAATTTTGTCCATCACTTTCATTCTGATTAAGGAATTGTGTAAAAGAAACTATTTTGAAGTTTGCCTATTTGACCATGACCAAAGGAGGTCATCTATCAAGAGATTAACATATCAAATATGCTATTAAAACAGCACATCTTATAAGTAGCCTTTAGAAATGGTCATGGCAAGCAGGCCAAAGAAACCATAACCAAACTGTCTTTGGGAAAAAGCTTCCTGTAATGAAAGCTACAGAAATACTTCCTTCCACCCCCACTCCATATCAGACTATACTACTGCCAAGATAAGCAAACAGGGAAATAAATAAATAAATAAATGCAAATCAGGCATTGCATTCAGGCAGAATGCAACCTTAAAAGAAGGAGTTATCCTGCTCTTACACTTCCTATTCTCACTGCCTCCATCGTGGCACATTCCAAGTGATTTTGTAGGCTGTGCGTGATGAGGAGGTTTTATTTGCATTGGCCAAGTGCTGACCACAGCCCTGAGCACTACTGAAAAGACAAAAAGCACTTTGCAAATACAACTGGACCTCCTAACCTCCCAAGGGTGGTGATTTCACTTTCTGCAAAATTGTGAAATATATGGGGTTTAGTCCATGACTCAAGATTAAATTACATTCAAGGCAATGCAAATTTTTTCTTCCTTAACATAAGGAATTATTTATTTTGTGGGTATGAAGATGAGCAAAGAAAAGCATCTACTGAAGTAATTTTAACATCTATCTTTCCACTTTCAATGCAATTTTACTTCCTGACAGAATACATAAGTACACAGCACATGAAAGTGGAAGTGATAAAAGGACAGTTCTTGATATCAGTGTTACTGATCTCCACATCCATTCATAGTACTACAGATATACAAATTCAAAAAGGTAGTCAGTAACTATTCTTTGCGACATCTCCACTGTAACATGCAAAACATATTTATCATGCCAATGCAGGCTCCACACAAAATATTTGATACATTCTATCCTCTCCCTTATGGAATGCTTTGGAACTTTTTACAATTACCCTCAACAGCCAAGTCCGCAGATGTATTTTTCTTGGAAATACACTGAGTTGTTTGTTCCAAGATCAGTAACAAAAGCACTCCAGTAAAAAAAGAAAAGAAAAAAAAAAAGAAAAAGAAAAAAAAGTTGGATGTACTTATTTTACAAAGCAACCAAAGGCTCAAAATTTTGCCTTAAAGTTGTAAGAGATGATTGCTCTAGGCAATCTTTACTGTCTGAAGTGCATGCACAAAGCGTAAAAACAATATAAAAGCTCACTGAAGCTGTGTCATAATTATGTTGATCTACATGGGTATTCTAAAAGTATTTAATATCAGGACAAGCTTAAAACCAAAATTCTTCAAAAACTTGTACGGTAGCTGTGATATAAAGAGATCAGATTTTTTATTCAGCATTTGTCCAACTCAGACAAAAACATAGGACTTGATTTTTAAGATCTATTCCTCTTCCTTGAGATTCACATAAAAATAGAGTAGAACAAGGTTTTAAATGCCTTACATTTTAATTATTTGTTTGGTTCTTTAATAAGAGCCCAAGTCATTCAAAAGAAATCTAGTCTGGAATAAGGAACTTCTTCAATGTCTGTGTCCTCCCATCTCTTTCCTTCCCATGAAATGAAACTGAAAGGTAACAAATGTAACAGAAACACCTTCTCAATGTATGATCACACGAAAACACCTGCCAAAAGAAAGTATTAAGAATTTGGCAAGACAGAAAGCAGGATAAAGCATTTGCATAAATGACATGAATACCCTTGGTTTTAATGATTAATACTACTTATTGCCAAGATTTTAAACCAGCCTGTAATTAGTGTCTGGCAAATGGCTTTCCCGCAGAGAAGCTGTTCCACATCTGCTTGTGCTGCCTACTCACTCCTTTCCTGTATGCAGCCAACGAATGGTAGCATAGCTACTAGCACAGTAACTCTTAATTCTCTTTCTTCTACTATCTCTTCTTTACTAAATGTGATCAAACAGCTTGTGAATTGTAGTATAAACTTTCAGAATTAACACATAGAGTGAATATGTAGCTTGACATATTTATGCAAGGACTTGTAGATTACAACCCCTCAGCTAAATCACAATGAGAAACTCTCACTGCTAAGTAAGTAGACTATTTTCACATGGACCTTTATAAGTTGGTTTAAGAATGACTGGGGATACAAACTTAATTTTGTACTTCAGTGTAAGTTTTGCAGAATGCTACAGTAAAAATCTGGTTAACTTCAATACTTGGAGACCACCACAAAATGCTTTTATTAGTATCATATGATAGATATTTTTAAAGGCTATTAAACGAATGCAAGAGTGTCTTTCAATAGACAAATATCTCGAATTCACGTCGTTCTGTGGGAGGAAATCCATATTTTCCTTTGTAAGTTCAATAATTTTGTTGTCTTAAAAAAAAAAAATTAAAAGGAAGAGATGTGAAAGGGGAGGCTCAATGGGAAGAGCTCCAAACTCTACACACAATTCTCCAGGCACTGAACCAAACATGAGGAAGTGGTATTGTAACCCCATCCACAAAAGGGGATCAGGTCATCCCTTTCTGCCTGCACTTCAGTGAACAAGCTGGGGGGCTTGGATTTTGATTATTTTAAGAACTACCCACAATTACTACACAAGTTACTCACTTTATATCTCCAACAAAAAGATGTCACTGGAAACTTAGTTAAGCTCACTCAATAAAAAGCAAAAGGTATATTTAAGCAACACTGACCATGCTGCTGCAATAGAGAAATAACCTTCTGGTTTACCAAAAATATTTTAAATCATTTTGAGATGGAACTAAATATGGACAAAAGCATAAGAAGTTAATTAAGACAGATCATTATGAGTTCCCTTTTCAAAGGCTGGAACAATGCACATCCTGAGTTCTTTAAATTACTCTGTGTTTCACAGAATCTCAGAATGGTTAAGGTTGGAAGGGACCACAGTGGTCAAGCAGGGTCATCCTAGACCACACAGCACAGGATTGTGTCCAGACAGTTCTTGAATATCTCCAGTGAAAAAGACTCCACAACCTCTCTGGGCAATCTGTTCTAGTGAGTGGTCACCTGCACAGTAAAAACATTCTTCTTCATGTTAAGGTGGAAGTTCCTGTGCATCGGGGTGTTTTTAACTGTACCTTCTACCTCACAGATAGCAATTAAAGCTCTTACTGAAACCACTTTTAGTTCCCCAAGGAAGTGATGCTTACAGCCTACTGGCTGACCTGTTCTCACGTTTCCTTTGTGCTCTCTCTGGCCTAGCAGGACATTTGCCACCCAGGTTATTTTTCCCACTGAATATTGCTGGTTCCCAAGCAAGTGCACAAGGCTGAGTACATGTGCACGTTGAGGTTTGGTACAGTTTGGGACACAGGATACATCTGTAAGAAACTAGACATTATTTGTTCTCTTGCATATGTTTTTCTCTCCATTTTATCTTAATAGAACTGCTTTACTTTGAATCAAAAGCAAAGTGCTTTCCCAATGCTGGGGAAATTCAGAAGTGTTTTTTTCCCCTTCGCCTTGGATGTACAAGCCATGTACTATTACAAGCTAGAGGAAGGAGAGAGAAAATACAAACATATTCCCTGTACTTGGTCCCCAAGATGAACAGGTTGAGCACCATCCCATCCAGGCACATGAACATTTTTAACAGTGCATTGTTGTGGCAATGAGAGTATAAACACACAAGCACCATAATGGATTAAAGAGATGTATCAATAATGGTCCAACCACGTCTGCCAATACTGTCACAAAAGTGGAGCTCTACAGTTAGAAACAGCTGCTCCAGAACGTACCAGAAACTACCCATCTACAAATTTTTTTGCAGACAGAAAGGCAGATGAAAAATGACAGAATACTGAATAATCATGACAAAACAATTATCCTTTATTATTTGTATTTTAATTCTGAGTAGTTACAAAAGCTCTATGAACAACAGAGCTCCAAAGACTGGGTTTTATTCAAATTTTATCCTCAACTTCAAAGTGCTTTTCAGATGTTTTTGCAAGTTTGCTGAGAGTGACAAAAAACACATCTTATTTTCAAATTCTCCACAGTTTTTAATATCGGAAAAGTTGATAAAATTCTAGTGTATCCAGAATTTAGGATAGTGAAGCAGTCTCTGACCAAGTTCTACTAGCTGAAAAGAGGAAGTTGGCAGCTGAATTAAATTTAAAGTCTAAATATAGGAGCGGTATGGGATGTGAAATTCATAGTGTGGCACGTCTTCCTTATTAGCAGCTCCTGCATACACACTTGAATTGCAGCAAATCTCAAATAGCCTACTTTGTGTGAAGTACCTTGTGTTCCCTGCATGTGCCACACAGCAGGATTTACTTTGCAAAGTTAATACATACAACACTTATACACAGACTACCCTGTCATAAGTTGCTTGCATGTCCAGAACTTCACTGTATTGATTTATTCTCAACCGTAGTGTTGAAGACTCAACTGACAGGCAAATGAGCAGTTTTAAGCCTCATCATATAAATGCTAAAGTGAAGAAGCTGCATTTCCACATCAGCCAAAGCCAGTTTCTCTGCTGTCAGGATCCCAAACCTCTTGCACTGCCCCCACCACAAAGTCATGACTCCTCCCTTTGCCTTGGCTGCAGGACACACGTGGCTGTGCAGCTGAGCGGGGCTATTTCAGTGTTCAACTAGTGACAGAATAACTCTTGTACTCTTCTCCACTCCCATAAACAAATGAATGGTGCCCAGAAGTTACACAGCTATCTAGCACCAAAATAAAAGGAGTGGGGCTGTGCAGTTAGGGGTGGGAGAAAAGGGAAGAACAGGGCAGGACCAGGCCAGCAGCCAGGTCTGCTTAGGCTGCTACAAGAACACACAGTAATTACACCAAATCCATCTAAGTCTTACAGGGTTTCTTATATTTAGACAAGTCTACAGTAACTGTAAGGACTACTAATATAGAATCACTGAATGGTTTGGGTTGGAAGGGACCTTAAAGACAATCTAGTTCCAATCCTGCTGCCATGGACAGGGACACCTTCCACATTGCTCAGGGCCACATCCAGCCTGGTCTTGAACACTTCCAGGGATAGGGCATCCACAACTTCTCTGGGCAACCTGTTTCAGCGCTTCACCACAATTATTATTCAAATATAAAGTAGTTTTTCATATTTATCCATTACAGACTAAAACTATATACTTCATAAAAAGTTTCAGTGTGTATATTTATTCTATTTTTCACTTGCCTCAACTGTGTTTTATAACACACCCCAATCCAATGATCTAATCTTTAGCCTCTCCCTTCATGATGCATTACTGTAGTCTGTCTTCTATATCTGATTTAGATTAGTGACCCCAAATGTAAACAAGTGTCTTAAATAGAAAGAAAGGAAGAATTCCTATGGAAATAACTATACAAATAAAACAATACACGGACATTATTGAATAATTTTTTTTGGTCAATGGCATCGTCCCTCAAAAACCACAATAGACAAAAATAGCAAAGCATAATGCTTTTCTTGGTTTTGGAGAGAAACTGCACCAAAGGAAAGACTCACAAAATCCAGGAACTCAAGGATCTTAATCTTCTAAAACTAGTCTCCTCCCATAATGCTGTTTGAACTAATTTTATTAATTGTACTAAAAATAACATTATGGTTTATTTTGGGAGGTTTTGGTTGTTTTTTTACTAAATTAAAGGTTTCTATTTGCCTCAACTGGACAAGGAATGACTCAGGACTTCCTGGTTCATTCTCATGTCTTAATGGGTCAACTTTTTTTTTCCTGACACCATACAAAAGACTTTACTATATGCTCTAAGCTGCCCAGATAACAACAAAAAGAATTCATCTTGTCAGACATTTAAGTAAATATCCAGTAATATTAATGAAACCAACTGAAAATGGCTGTTGTGTGGGGTACATAAAAGAGGTAAGTAAAATTTGAGATCATAAAAGCAACAACAGAAGCTACAGCAAAAAAAACCTCCTGACTTCTTAACAAACTAGAACTCAAAGCATGATGAAAAAAAAACTCTTTTAAACATTTCAACTATGTGCAGGTTTGAAAGGTGATTGCTGGATAATTTAGTTCTTAGTTCTGCTACAAATGCTGACCTCCTCAAAGCAAGTAAGCAGGCAGCACTCTGAAACAATCTACATGCAATGACAATCCTCCAAGAGTTCAACACAAACCAAATTCTGGAATATCAGTCTGCTCTAAGGGGGAAGTTGACTGTTGCTATTTGCAGTTTCAACAACACAACACCTAACACGTTTAACTTTGACAGTTGAAGGTGCCAGAAAGTATGCTAAAGAAAATGCAATCAGGCCACAAAAATGGAGAAAAGCAAAGGGATGTGTTTGTTTAAGGAATGGTAAAAAAAATACACATGCAGTATGCAAGATAATTATCTGTGATTTAGAAGTTGCAAACACTGGAGAAAGAAATATTTTAGGAAATAAAAAAGAGAGTATTGGTTAATGATAAGCAATAAACTTCCTACAGCAAGCTAAAGAATATAATTATATAGAGAATTATATTGGGCCTTGCATTATTATGTATCAACAGATCCTGTCATACACACAAGTCACCTGTAGTATCTGAAGATCCACTGACTGCACTGAGACCTGGGGCAGCCAGAAATTCACCCATACTTAAGGAAGCCAAAAATAAAATTCTGAATGAGAAAAAGAGACAATGAAACAAATGGTACAAACATTCAGCACAAATTGGCAAAGCATGATTAATGAAACCAGCAATGTTTTCTGCAATGGCTACCTTTTTTCAAATATTGTTACTGCCAAACTTAGAAAAAAAAAATTTGTGATATCTCTGGACTTTCAAGTGATTGACTCTTTCTATGTCCAAGCTTAAGTTCAGCCTGATATTTTTTTTGTGTGTAAATGTAGTTTTCCATTGCTCACTCTTGGTGTTCTTTTTTTTAGTTTTGTTTTGGGAAGGGTTTTCTTTTAAATATTTACTCTTTTTTGCAATACTCCTACTGACTATATCCAACTACTCCTTTTCACTAATTCCAGCATTGTGCCAGCAACATTATCTTTCTTACTGTTCTCCAACTAGGACGAAAACTGAAGAGAACAAAACCACACAGTACTGTTTACAAAAGAAGAAAAAAATGTTAAAAATAAAAGCATGTTCATCAGAAGCCTCTCTGTAGCTCCCCACAAAAGAAGTGGAGACAATTCCCTATATCAGGAATCTGTTTTCAACAGATGAAAAATGTCCATATGCTTCCACTCTTCAACTGACATTACAGATCTTGATGAGTTTATGCCTCTTTCGGATATGCTACATAAAATGTATCTGTAGGATCGATATTGGTCATGCAACTGCAACTCTCAAAAGAGCACTGAGCAAGAAAAAGTTACACATATATATTAGGAGTGCAGCTGGTCTGAAAATAATCATAGAATGGTTTGGGTTGGAAAGGACTTTAAAAATCATTTAGTTTCAAACTCCCACCACGGGCAGTGACATCTTTCACCAGACCAGGTTGCTCAGATTCCCTCCAGCCTGGCCTTGAACACTGCCAGGGTTGGGGCAGCTACAGCTTCTCTGGGCTCACCACCCTCACAGTAAAGAATTTTTTCCGAATATCTAATCTAAACCTACTCTCTTTCAGTTTCAATTCCATTCCCTCTTGTCCTGTCAAGAGATAACAAGGTGTATTTAGTAGCAGATTAATTAGGATTCGATTAATTAAAAATATGCTACTGAATTTGTGATCAAAATGGTAACAGACAAAAATAAAAACATTCACTAACAAATAGGCATGAATTATGGCATACTTAGAATTAATTAATCTCACTAAGGTTGCTAAAGATTCAAGTTAGTGTAGACTTCATAGAAATAAAGGCTCTACCCAATTATCACCAGTATGGCCTAATAAAATAATTGGTATGATGTTTAAACAACTATGAGAGCGTGATGACTGAGCAGCATTTAGAAGAAAAACAGCTTTTGAAAAACACCTTTTATTATGTCTACCAACAGGAACTGTGATAGTAAACAAAACAAAAAATGACCACAGAGGGCAGTACCTTCTGTAACATGAAAAAAAATGCAGTGGTTCCATAATTCTTATGTCAACCGGTTGCCATCATTCTTCAAAACTCTGCTAATCCAAAAGCTAAACAATAAGTTCTCAGTGGTTCCTCCAAGGCTTCCTGAATAACTTCTGCTTAAAATTTAAAAAAATATTTGTAATGGCCAGTTTCACAGGCAGCTTAAAGCTAAAATTCAAAATGTGGTTTTGACTTGTGAATCACCTCAAAAAGTCATTCCTAAAGGAAGGGTTTCACCCTCACTTTACATGACTATCCCCTTTAGAAGCCAAGTACAATAAAAAGAATGGGGAGATGAATGAGCGAAAGTATAATCATCATTAATCTCACAAAACTGGGGCAGCATTTTTGTAATAACAAAAATATGTAGAAAAATCAAGATTTTACTTATAAATTAAGCTGATCTATTGTTGAACATGAATAAAAAATGAGGCCATTTTTAGTGAACTGTCTTTTCAAGACACAGCTGAAGAAATGAAGATTAAGTGGAAGGAACAATCCTTAATAGAAACTATACCCGACCCAAAAGTTGCAAGAACCTTAACTCTCCCTTGGCACCAGGCTATATCTATTCTTGGAGAAAAGATACTGGGTATGAGTCAGAAAAAAGGTCCGTCTATGGGGCCATTCTTATGAAAATTCAAAGAAAAAAAAAAAGAAGTAAAACTACAATATTACCCATTCTCTTTCGTAAATTAAAATTATAAAATTAAGTAGAATAATTCCTGACTTCGAGATTCCTGTGATGGTACAGCTCCATAGGACTAAACAGTCATCTTAAGTCCAAGGGAGCAGAGAAGAGAAGGTAAGATTAATGTAAGCAGGAAAAACGTAAGTTCATGAGAAAACAGAGAAGATATCATGACATTTCAGCTTCCTGTTGCTTTCTTCCTAATTTTGAAATGCAATCCACCACGAGAGGACAAACAAGACATAACTGAAAAGGCTTTGGTTTTGAACACAGAACAGAATGCATATTTAGATGGCCAAATATTTGCAATTCAACAGAAAGACCATCAACAAAATTATTTGCGCATGTAATTTTGTGAGAAAAGTTACAAGTACATCTGATTTAACGCACTGAGTGTATTACTACTTTCAGACCATAATGATTTGCTAATGGATTGATTACAAGTTTTTCATATACCACAGCTGAAGACTAACTAAATACTCTGCGCACAAAGAAACATCTTGGAAATGCCAGGGAGTGGCATCACTTCTGTTATTATGTCTCTGAAAAGCTCAATAATTGCAGTTCTTCCTGGAAAGAAACAAAACGAGCAGAACCAGAATTTCATTTGGAATGAAGTACAGAATGAGATAAGATGACATCTGGAAAAACCACCAAACAGACTTCAGAAGATTCAGCTATTTGTCATGAACAATACCCTCTTAAGTTTCATGGACTAGATCAGAATATAAAACATTTTAGTTCACAAGAACAGAAACAAGCAAAGAAAAGAACCACCAACTGCTGAAAGAAATGCAGCACAACCAACCAAAGAAGGCAATAAGAGGGATGGAACTGAATCAGCCTACTAGGCCCACCAGTGGAGGATGCTGAAGCTCTACAAAGCACCTAGCAAAGGAAAAGTCTTATTTTTTCAGTAACAATTTCTCAGAGGAGAAACAAAGTTGACAGATACGTTGAACTCATATGGGAAAAATTTATCATGTTTTACTGAGAATATATTCTATTCAAGGGATTAAAAGAGAGATTGTGGTTCAATCTCTGTTTTGAATTAATAAAAACAATTTATCTAAACACATACCTAATAGCAGTTTTCTACAATTCACAAAAACCACATGCATCAAAACTAGTAAGTAACAAAGACGAAAACTATGAAAATATTTGAAAATTTACATCCTTAAATTCTGTAAAGGAGAAGACACCAATATTAGTCTGGCACAAAAATCCTGCTTATCCTAGTACAAAGGCCACAAAGCTTAACAGAACCACTTCTAGCCCCTCTTTTAACACTTACTTTACAGAGAAATATTTTTTTCATCCAGTGATACGTTCTGAATGTTTAGTCTGTGGCTGTGGGCATTTTATGTATCAAGGACCGCAAGTAAAGACTAACAACAAGAACAAACCCAGTATCTTATTAATTTTGTTTTCTTGGATTTATGCATAACCCACCTCCTCTCTGATTGCAGTAGCCTACAGTGGCACAAAGGACAACCACGTAGGACAGTAAAGTAGACCACATGTATCTTTGCTACTGGAAAAATGAGTATTCTTCTCCTCCTGGCTTGACACTGCTGTCCCCATTCTGTGTACTTGCTCTGGCACTCATCTGACCACACAATAAGATAATTCAATTTGCTAATTCAAGGGAGGAAGAGAAGAAAAACTAAAAAAAGCAAAACAAAAAGAAAAGAAATAGTGTTCTGCTCGGTTAGTGGAGTGAATTAACTTCTCAGGTACTTAGAAAACTACCAGAGTCACTGCAATAGAGCAGTACAGCCATGCTGTAGCAAAACCAGGGAAGAGTGAGTAACTGGGAATACTCCATGCAGAGGCATTAAGATACAAGAACTGCTACTCAGTCTCTTTAATATCCACCTACTCTCTGACTTACTTCTTACCCACATCTAAGAGCCTGCACCACACACTTCAACTTCAGTGATGCAGCAGAGTACAGCACACATATTTGTGGCTTTTATTTGAGACTCCTAGGACAAGCAGGTTTTTACATAATATATGATAGAAAATCACATATATTAATTTAAAATATATGAGGACTTTTGAAGGTCAAACACAATTTTAATTAAAAAGATCATTCTACAAAAAAATGCACCTGTAAAATAAAAACAGCACCCCCGCTTTTTGGTGGTAAGAGTCAGAGAAACTAAACTACAGGAGAGAACCAAGCATTTGCAATTTATTTCAATATTTTTTTGCACATATAACTGTACAACAGACAGACATGAAGTAGTGTAAACGAGTAGTTTTTACTCTCTTCCTACTCTAATTTACATGCATTACGTTACAGTTTAAGTCACTTGATCACATGCTATTTTTCCCCATGACACCTGTCCCATTCAATGCCCTAGATGGACTCTGATCCAGGGAAACATTAGCATTGTGCACTGAGGGAAGCTGCTCTCTGTGGACCAGTCCACTGAAAATGTGTAGATACAGAAGGATCAATAACAGAACGGAAGACATGCAGGCATTCCGTAAGAGCACTAGAAACCCAACAGACAATGAAGACCCCCACAGGATCAATTACTGCAGTGAAGACGTGTACCTTTGAAGAGATACACATATCTGACGCAGCTCCAAGCCAGCAGATTTGAACCTCTGTCCCTCAGTAACAAACAACTTCCTTTTCTCAAATTGCAAACAGAATCAATTTTTTTGATGTTATGCAGCATGTTTTTCAAAGAGAGGGAAGTATATGCCATTGTGTCCTTTTACAACCTTGCATGTGCTAGAGCAGATAGCAGAATTTACTTGTAGCAATTCTCCTATTTTCATGGATTCCATGTGCCTGACTCCCTTGTTCAGAATTTTCTACAGGAAAACCAGAATTTCACAGTTTTTCCTTACTTTCTAGCTAAAGTAAAAACAATATGTTCTATCTCAGTTCCACTCTGCCCGCAAAGCTAAGAAAAGCAGTGTTAACACGGAAACTGTCCTTTTAGGAGGCTCGAGGAGATCTGATGGTATCGATATACATTAAATACCTTTTCCTTGCATTTGCAAAAAGTGGAAATGGTATTGCAAAATCCATGTCTGCAACTACTCATGCCTTGGGTTTCATTCCATGCATTTGAGGAAGCTTCCAAGCTCCCACCTACAACTGAACATAGCCTTTGACAGTTCACTTTCACAAGCTGGATCTTTTCTGATTGGTATATTATCACTGGAATTTTTAAAAAATTTTGCCTATCAAGTCCATTACAGCCGATGAAGCACAATATAAGAAGAACCCCTTGTTCTTTTCAAAAGAATAGATATGGGGAAAACCTACCACACGGTCAAAAAAACCAAACAAATGTACTACCACGATGAAATAAGTTTGGTAACAAATGATATGTCAGAATGTTTATCTTCGGAAGAATTAAAGAAAACATTTTTATCTGATCTATTACAAATGAGATTTGGACAAAATCCTGTGTATCCCCAGCTGCAATATTCTCTCTATTCAGCTAGCCTTCTTGATCTCCTTCAGACAAGGAAGGGGGAAAAAAGCCAACAACAACAAAATATTTACATGAAGGTGACAAAGAATTTAAGAAAATGATAATCCAAGAGTAAAGGGAGTTTCTTTGTGGTGTTTATGTTTAAATTTTCTCCCCCATTAAATAAAATTTAAAGTTGAGGAGTCTTCATATTAGCAGAGTTCAGTAAGACAGACTTCTCAGCATCTGGACATAAAGTAATTCCCAGAGGAAATTAATCATAGGAAATCACAGCATATTTAATCATGTCTTAGTTCAGTTTACAAAAACTGTCCCATCCCACACATCACATTATAGACACAAGCCCAAGGCCATGAACACTGTCACAATGCTTTGAATGGCATTTCAAAGCAAAAAAGATGATCATCGCCGCAATAGAACAGGCTTTATTCTTTCAAAGTACTTAAATATTTTATGAGCACCTTTGCTTTTACAGGGAAGAAAATAATTTCCTCCAAGTGCAGATCAGTGGATGCTACCTAATCTCCTGTCACAAGAACGCGATCCTTACGTATCTGCAACTCATCAGCATAAGCATCTACATCCCATTTTTTTCCATCAAGCACTGATGGGCTAATTGTTGGCTCATCTTAACAAGGCCCTCAAAATACCAACGAGGGCAGGCCATCCCCGCTCCCGGCTCGCACGGGCACTGCTGCCCGGCAGCTGCGGGAGCATCGGGAGAGCGGCCCGGGGAGCGCCCTCCGCTCCGCCCCGCTCCTCCCTCCCCTCCCCTCCCGCTTCCTCCGCTGCGCCGCGCTCTCTGCCGAGAATCGCCATCGGGTTTTTGTTAGCGCAGTAAACCCGTTCGGCCCCGCGGCCGCCATACAAAGTGGGCCCCGCGCTGCCCCTCGGCACCGGGGACAAAAACCCGCGATTCCACGTCTTCCCCGGGAAAGCGCCCCGGGAGCGAAAAGCTCACGCCTTCGGGAAGGTGTTTTCGAGCGCAGGGGACCCGCCTGGTGGGGTGAAAATACGCAATAGGAGAAAAGGCAAAACCCGCAGATTTTCTCCATCATCCTTTCCCAGAAGACATTATTTCAAAGGAGACGGGGGGAAACGCCGCATCTCAAATGAAGAGTGTCACTGATTTTTAAATCTGGAGAAACATGCCGCCTCCAGCCCCGGGGCGGTCAGTGAAAGGGGGCAACCAAAAAAAAAAAAATTAAACCTCTGGCAAGGTCTCCGCTGGAATCACGGAAATCCGCCCCCG